>NC_081139.1:16529887-16812387 GCF_958295425.1 Solea solea | reverse complement strand
GTCAACAGCAGGCCTGATTCCCCTCTTAAAGTGCCACTTAATATTTAATTCCACCTTAAAGTACATCTGGTACATAAACACATTATTATTATTATTTATGTATATTGAGGCCCTTTCTGAATATTTAAAGAAGGGGAAGTGCTGCCTCTGTGTGATTGTGTTTGGTTTTGAACGTGTTTATCGTAGCATGCAGAATCTGCATTTCGGTGAAATATTCATCACGGTGTTCTGACATATTTAAAGTATGTAGGTGCTGCAGGATTCTGTCGACAGATAAGCAACGGTGGCATTAAGCGGGATGACAGCATTTTTCCGGCTCTTTGTAAACACACCTCACACTTTGCCGCGTTACCCAGTGAGATGTGGAGATGGACGAAGCACAAAACCCTTTCACTATCCCGGAGTAGAGGCAAACAGAAAAGCTTTTTTCTGTCGGTGTCAGCGTCATGTGTGGCACACAACATTGTGTTTTAAGGAAACAACACTGAACAACACTGAAAAGATCAGTGTGTCATCTGTTATCTCGCTGTATGTGACAGGGCGACGGGCGTTGTTGTCAGGAGCTGTTTGGTGATGATGCACAGGCTCTGTTCTGCTGTCTGTTGTCACAGCATATTCATCATGGAGGGCAGCGATGCCACAGCACGGAGCGGCATGCTGTATCATGAAGGGGGTTTGGAACTGTAACATATATGGAGAGCTGAGCAGTAACTCTCTATCCTCATTCTTCACCTTTCAGCAGAATCAGTCACGACATCATTATATGACGCTGAGACACTGCGATGCACACGGCTGTCGCTGGGTATGGCAATAAATAGCAAATTGATTCACGTCTTTTGACAACACAAGATTTGAAAAAATTATTATAAATGAAAAATAGATTATCCCTGTTTGACGTACGACTTAGGCTACATCCATATTATGGACACACATTGTTTGGCTCATACAAATACACTTCCCTGCACTAATGCCAGGATGTTGGTATGAACCCGCACATTTGTTGGACATGCACATATATGACAATAAAGCTTTGTTGGGTAAAACCAAAAAAGAAGAGATTCAGGGTACTGATATATACAGTATGAAGGCTTTTACTTTAAAAGCTGGAACAGGGTGTGTTGTGTCTGTGACATGTGACAGATATAGACATCGGGTTTAACTGAGGTGAAAGATCATTTTCACTGTCTATTTTTACTGTGAAACAAAAAAGAGCGGCACATCTCAGGTGTGTCTCATGCGGGAAGTGTGGCTGCTTTTATTGGTTAACGTGCGCCTAAATGAAAAGAAGGATATTCTGTGACACAGGCGTGCTGCTCGTGCATCCAGGGCGAACTTGGCCTAAATAGGAAGGTCAAGAGCACACTTCCTGCACCTCTGTCTCAGTGTTAGGCCTTTGGACCATTCCAGAGCTGCTCCTTATCCCCCTCTACCCCAGCTCCAGACACTGAGCCCAGACCTCACCTCCAACCAATCCCTTTTTCCAGCTCAAAATGAACATGTTGTCAGTGAGAGAATCACAGCCATACTGAATTCATTACTGCAGTAGTCACACAAAACCATGGATAAAATTTCAATAACTGCAGGCCACAGTTGAGTAAACAGTTGCACTGAAACTTAATTCCTGTTGACTTTTCCTTCATTCTTTGCCAGGGGCACATTCTGATTCGCTCTGCAGAGACAACAGGGTTACAACTTTGATGATCATATGTGTGAGGGAGAGAGGGAGAGGTGTCCTGGATGTGCACTTGACACCAAGAAGGGATGCAAGTAAAGCCTCCTCACTAGAAAAGAGCTAGTCGCTCAAGCATGGTCTCTGTTCTCGAGTCATTCAGGAAGAAGCATTACGCTCAAGGATCTGCACTGGCATTTTAAAAAGGAAAAACAAGCAACATTTTCTTTTCAAAGTATGTGAGCTACATATTCTCTTACCTACGTTCTACTGTGGCGGTTAACAAGCACTTATTGCCTTCTGAACAAATCCAAATCCTTAATTGGCCTGCAGTTGCAGTTGAAACAGAGGGAGGCGTATTAATTGTTGTGTGTGATAAATGGCGCATGGATGTGGACAAAAGGACACGATGTCTCACTCTCAGCTCCTGAAACTAGGCTTTGATAGGCTACTTATTGGGGCATAGTTACTAGGGAGGGAGGCAGGCAGACAGTCTTTTTATTCTCCCATTAGACTAACCCAGGATTTTCACTCATGCACCATGAACCATGTTAATTGTCCCCAGGGAATTACCGTCTTCGCTCAATTACTTGATAACTTTTTACTTTTGCGGCATTTCACAGGCTTTCTTTTAAGTTTTATTTGCAGCTCGCACTGATATGCCTCTAACTGACACGCTGACTTTTTTTTTTTGTCCTTTCTTTGTTCTCCACAACACATCCAAGATGCTGTTACCCGTTTAGGTGAGGCGAAAATCAATCTTGAGTCTTCTCAGACTCAAATGCCTGAGAGTTCTCTTGCGTGAGCAGGAACAACAAACCTGGCAGTGGCATATCATTTATTCTTATTAGGGAACATAACTATGAAAGACAGTCCTCATTAATAAAGATGGGGGATGAAATAATTGTAATCTGTTTGATCATCTTGATGCTGACAGGGGAATTCATCTTGTAGACTAGTCAGATTTGTGGGAAGTGGACCATAAGCTTGATTTAAGCATCTCTATTAGTAAGTCAAATACTGTTTGTGAAGGCCTAAGGATGAAAAAAAAAGGCTCTTGTCTGTCTATCTGTCTCTCTTCTGAGTTCACTTTTTTAGAAACTTCATTGATATCTGTTGTGTTGTAATGGCTGTATGTTTGGGTGTGATTCTTAATGTCTTTGGGTGTCTTTTATTTCAGTTGCTTGTGCATAATATATTAGTTTCCCCTTTAGAACATGAATACTTAACACGAGTATTAGTTTTTTCATGTCGCACAGTGTATGTGTTTTCCCCTGAAGCCCTCTGTGTTTTTGTTTGTGTTGCAGAAGTTGTGGTTTCAAACGTTATCCACATGAGGAAATGAAGATTCTGTAGTCGAGAAAATAAAACACAAACATTAGCATGAAAGAGGTTTTGCAATAACCTGTTGTGTGATTTTTTTTTTTTTTAATGATTTTGCAACAGGAAGTTGTGTCGTGTAGCTGTCGTAGTCAAGTAAACACACGGTGGTTATAATGATGTTAGGGACTTTTTAAGCTGCTTTCTTTATGATATTAACGTGCCCAACACAGATTTCATGTGATTCATAGTAATTTTTTTCCGTGCATTTAAAGCCTGTCGCAGGTTCTTCATTTAATACCTTTTTGTGTGGAGTTTGCGTGGGAATTCTTTGGATAACTCCGACAGTCTGAAGACGTGCAGATTGGGTTTAGGTTACAAGACATTGCTGTATTTTGGTCCTATACAGCGCACAGTTACATTTTTACAATTGTAGTAGTTTACATTAACAAAAACGATACAAGAAGAAGTCTCGCATTTTAGAATTGTTTCTATTTTCTAGTATGACGGAGAATAGTGACAGAGGAAAACGATTCGTTGAGCTTTGTCAACAGTACCTCTACCTCTTTGACGTCTCCTTGCCCCGCCTCCCCATGAACTTGTGCAGTATTGTGAACAATGATTGCTCAGACTCACACTTGTAGTGTTGCCAGTCCCGGCAAGAATCCGTGCCACTGTGATTGATAATCTGACATGGTGACCATAGTGAGTGTCAAAAATATCAGCATTAGGGAAAGACTGATCCTGGCATTATGGAAATATCCTACTTTATAGATGCTGCCACCTTGTGCTGCCATGTTTCCATCAGCTTGTGTTTTGTCTTCTGTGTTCTGAAGAAGAAGCTTACAACTCAAGGAAAGAAGAACCACATCCTTTCTGGTATTGTATGTAAATACCACTGTTGTTCCCTGATGAGCAGAGGAGTCCTCCATTTGTTACAGTCTTCAGTCTCACCACTGGGTTTCCCAAAATCTTACACAATGGCCCTTTTTAAAAATGCCTTAGTATATCTATTTGGCAGATCCTCCTGCATAATTAAGAAACAACATTTTAACAATAGTGGCTTTTTAGTAGACTATCCTTTTTAATGCAAATGCATTAATGAACATTACATAACTAATGCAGTAGAAACTGAGAAAAAGATGATTAACCAACTATTGATTATGTAACCTTCATCCATCAGTTTACGAAAAATGCACAAAATTTGAAACCTGAGTCTGCTGGAAGTGGCCCCAGCTTCCCCTGCGATCTTCTATGGATAGCGGTATAGAAAAAGGATGGATGTTTCACCATCTGAGCCGTTACTTCATTCTAAATTTGGTTGAACTGATACAACTGTAGAGCATTAAATATTAATGTCCTGTCTTTTAGAGGAGCCCTTTTAATCAAGTTGGAGCGCGTACTAAAATATCATCTTATCTCTTTCTCTTAGCGATACTGTACAAATACACCCCGGCAGCATCATGAAGGAATAAAAATAAAACAGCAATGAATAATTACTCTCCTGCCCAGTCTGTTTTGTCAGACAAGTGCCTTTATTTATCACAAGAGAAGTGCAGCCAAGTTTTTTTTTTTTTTTTCTTCTTCTCTGCCTGCATGTTGTCGGTGATGTTGCGTGTATAGAGAGGAGAGAGTAACACGCATCACAGTGACGGCAGAAAGAGCTGAGTGGACACAGGTTTTCTGTTTGCATAATGCAAAGCTCACACCGTCCCTGGTGGAGGCTTGAGAAGGTGGAAATGCACCTGTCTGAGCCGTTACCAGTATACACAGAAAAGGATAACTGGCATTACTGTAATTACATAGTTTTTTTTTTTTTTTTGATGTCCTGTTCACATAATGGGCTAATCACATAATATACTGTCTAAGTGTCCCACAAGCAGAACCTTGGGCCTTATCACCGCTCTGTTGAATTGAATTCCTGCCAGTATCTTTGCATTCACTCTGCTACAGAAATACACATCTCTGCAGTGCAGTGCTGAATATTTGACATGGATGATAAACATTTCTCTGCTGGAGGTGCTTTCTGCCTTCTGTCTTATTGGATGTGTGCCTCCTTACAGAGTTTTGTCTTCCATGATATCGGAGTAGCAAAAGTAATCACAGTCTTTTACTTGAGTAGAAGTACAGATACCTGTGGAAAAGTAGTTTGCAATTATGAAATTGCAGCCTTTGTGATTTGCTTGTTGCGTTGTTTCAGATTGTGATTGCGATTCAAAAACGATTCATCATTCAGCTCTACTCTGCACTTACCTTGTCTTTTATGTCGTTTGTGTAGGTTGAAATCAGCCTAGATGTTGGAAAGATGAAATCAAACTAACTAATAATTCCCCTCTCCTGCATTACAACTAACATAACAAGCTTTTTTTTTTTATATATATTGAGTGCAGATATTTGTGTTCACATGTAAGTGAAACCAAAAGAAAAATACACACAGGCATCTACCTAAAAAGTCAACTTAAGTGCAGTGCAAATATCTGTACTTTCTACGTGCCTCTGCAAGTCATGCACCGTGCGTCAAGTGTGTGTCTCTACAGAGCAGCTCTCACTGAAAAAATATCTGAGTCCCCACAGTGGTGCTGTGTACACTCCTCCATTTCCAGGAGCTCTCAGGTATCTTCATGTCTTCATATTGTTACAGGAGGCCAAGCACGGGCTCCATCTTATTGGAAAATCTGGAGGAGAGGATAACATCAGTGTTATGACACTGCATATTGCCCTAAATTGCTTTATTGGTAAAATGATAGTGCTCGTCCAATTTGAATAATTTTATGGAATCCCTCACAGAACAGTTTAATTATGTTATCACACAACTGGCAACATCTGTCTTTATACCACAGCACATGACAGTTTTATTACAGGCTGAATTTCTTTGCTGGTTCTGGCAATTGATGTGTGATCTGATTAATAATCACACAGATGGAGGTGAAAATTGAACAGCAATGCGCTGCAATGTCGAAAAAGGGGGGAAATGATTATTACAGAGGGAAAAAACACAGTCGGTGTCAGTGAAAATATCACAAATGTTTGACTAAGCCTCACGCTCCTCTCATTTTGGGGCATATTGCTTTTTAAAATGCAGTTTCATGCTTTTTTTTCTTGTAAAAAAAACAACAAAAAAAACCTATTTAGTCTACATGCAACTTTTCAAATCCTTTTGTCACCTGAGTTTTGTCAGTGAGGTTTTGGGAGGTAAACCACCCAGCAGCTCTCCTTTGTCTAATGGATGTCTGTGCGGCAGCCAGCCTGAAATCATCCATTTTGTTGAGTCTACCTCCAGCCACCGCTCTCCGACTGGGAACAGATGAAGCGCAGGTTGCATCTGTGCCCGAAACCCATAGTTTAAAATAGTTGACTTGTTGCTCGGGTCGACATCCTGTTTACACGGCGTGCTTATGTGGGCAGCAGGAGGGCGATCACAGGAGTTTGTTTCGACACTGTGGTAATCAGGACGGACACACCTAGGAACACACACAGTCACTCATTGTACCTCACTGATCCCATCGCTTCACTGCACAAAGGTAAACATGATTTGAGTTTGTATACGGGTGATGTGACTTTCACACTAATATTCGTGGCTACACCCAGGATTTTTAACGCCGGTGAAGCAGCTAAATGAAAACCATTCCACTTGCCAGTGTTTTTTTTGTTTCTTTTTTTACCCTTGCGTGTAATGTGCATGAATCGTGACATCACTGACATTCTGTAAACAAAACAACTCATGGGAAGAAACATTACGCTAGTAAATGGAGACGACACAAAGAATGGGATGGATGAACGCTTATTCTCCCCACCTGGCTCTATGCCACCGCTGTACACACAAACACGACTTGGTCTGCTCTGATAGTATTGCTTGACAGAGCCCGTTATCAGATAAAGGGTAGAGAAAATATACGCACACATCCAAGTAATGTTACGCTGTTTCTGTTCCCAAAACGTAACGTACTGCAGCTGTAAAGTGATGATACAGTGATTCAAACATGTTTATGGGTAGTATATTCAATCTCTGCCAATAAACCCTCCTAAAAGTTGCACACTGGACCTTTAAAGGTGAGATACTGTATGTCCCTATGGAAAAATTGTGGACGAGGAAATATCTTCAAGACGTGTACAAATGCCTCCCATGGAAATGTGTGCAAGTGTATGCTGGTATCATTAGGAAGAGTAAAGTGGTTCTCATTGTGTGGCGCCCGGATGGTCTTTGATGACCTCGATCTGCGTGTTTGTGCTGAAGTGGGCAACTCTAAACTTTGAGCAGGTGTCTGAGGCAGCTGGCTGGAGGCAGACAGGGAAACACGTCCATGTCAGTTCTGTATTAAATGGCTCAGAGAAAGAGAGAGAGAGAGAGAGGGAGAGAGAGAGAGAGGGGGGGCTTCGGCGAGCCAGAGGACTAATGCATCCACCATGTTTTATTAAAACAACGTGCCAACAAATGCTTATGAATGCTCCACATTGAGATGCACACACAAATCCTCACACAAGCACACAGCCCCACCACACACAGGCATGCGGAGTAATTTTGCGCTGTTTAGACGAACAACTTGTGTGTTTAGTGTTGTAAATAAGTAACCGTTTTAACAGGGCCTCGGGAGACTGTGGTTGGGAAAGTGCACGCTCAGACATGACTGGCTTTAATAGCCATTGTCAAAACACTGTTTAGACAAAAACCCTCTCTTCATCCAATTGGAATGTTTACATTCACTTGAATAATAATGCCATTTTAAGGAGAAGCTGTTCTTTAAGGATAGCCAATCTGACCCAATTTATTAGGGATAGACTTAAGGATGCACAGTTCCTCTTGGGAAAACATTCAAGCACAGGGCCCATTCATTTTTAATGAGAGCACTACTTTAAAAACTTCATAGAATTAATATGTATCAGTGAAGTCTTTCCTGTGCAGAAAACTTCAGGGTAATTAATATTCATAGGCTGTGCTTGTTAACACCCCCCTATGCTACTGCAATGTAGATCCAATTAACATAGAATAGACCCCAAGGATTTGGGCAGATAAGGGTTAAATGAGCTATTGAAATTGAAACCAGGACTGTCTCCCTCTTAAAACACTTATTTGTTTCACTAAGCCCTATTTTTTTGTTGCAGATTAAAGCATCTTGACGTTTTTGAGTGCATTCGTAAACAGTTACTAAAGGTAGAGCCGCAGGACCGCGTGTGCACTTGCTCATATACATGTATGCATAGAGGTCATCACCTGCACAGCCCTGCTAATGTGAAACTCCTGTAGTGAGCCTGGATTTTATATCTTATTCATAATCTCTTGGTACAAGCTGAGCAACGGGCATCCATGTTCATTTCTGCCTGTGAAGCCTGGCCAGGCTGGGAGATGGTGGGGTGGGTGGGGGGTTTGGTATGCAGGGGCGCTAAGGGGAGCGACTATATAGGTGATGGTTGCAAAATACCTGTTTCCCACCTGCTGCCATTTGTTAGCGTCGAGACTGCAGCTATTGCTCCCCAGAGCATCCTGAGACAAGTGTGCCCACAGCGTCTCGGCTCCAAAAAGACCTTAAGTTAAAGACTAGTAAACAGGTGACCTATTTTTACACAACTTGCCAGGTTTTACTCTTTTTCCCCTGAGGTTAACGTGGCAAACCAATATCAAATCGGTGAAAATGGTCCAGAAAGCAGAACTGAAACAAATGCATTTACACTAAGGAAAATCAACACAAATATAGGAAAGTAAAGCAACCACTATTACACGTAAACACCAGTGATTTTTTTTAATTAGGAGGGCAAATGTCTGACAAACAGCAGCGGAGAACACGTTTTTTATAAAAACAAGGTCAGGCTTCATCAGCGTGATGGTGACACGTGATCGGGATCAGTCTGTGGCCACAGAAGACACAGAAGACAAGATAATGTGAACGTTTTCATGAGCTGAGTAGTGACAAGTACACCTGATGCTGATGCGTAAAAAGAGCAACACATCATGTAAATTAAAACATAATGTAGTTGAGCAGCATGATGCCATCCCATAAATGTGACAAATGATGATGATGTAACAAGCGTGTGTTTGTGTGTGTGTGTATGTTTATGCACTGAACGTGGGCAGAGCTCAAAATCATGATTTAAGTGCTGGATGAATAAATTGATAGAATAATTAGACACAATGTGTTGTGCACCAACCCATCGTTGGTGTTTTCATGATGTGTTGCACACAAATTTCTTATAAGCCGTGCAAGAATTTAAATATGAAGACATGTTTCTAAGCAGACTGTATCATGTTGTTGTACTAAGCTGGAAACGAGAGACAGATGTAACAGATGCACATGTGTTTGTTTTGGCCTCTCTATTAATTATCATCACACTCAGTGTGTTTGCTGCAGTGAAGTTACAGGGGTAGTTCAGTTTTTTTTTAAAATGGGGTTTGTATGAGGCACTGACACACAGCGAGCACTGAAGTCATCGTCTATGCTGCCGGTGTGCTGCCATCATCGGGAATCAGTCCAAGACATGGACGTTTGACCTCACTAAAAAAATGTAAAAAAGGTTGACAGTGGGGACTCAAGGAAAAACAGGTTTTAACTACACCTGCTGAAGTCAAATGTATATTTTCTCAGTGTTGGGCAGTGTTGACAAACTAAAAAACATTTCACTGCCTACAACAAAGTCCTTTGAGAAAATCAGGTATTTTACATCATGCAGCATACAGGAGTTGTTGATCTAATTCTGCCTCCACCAGTTATTTCAGATTTCTTTTTATGACTTTGGTGTTTGGAATCCTTTGTTCGGATTTCCCTAAGTGTCAAAAATGTACCAAACAAGGCAGCAGTTGACCAGCAGTTCCTGTGTTCCCATGAAAACAAAACGCTGATTTTCTCCATGGAATTAAGTTTAATTTCCAGTCTTAAAAGGCTGTCTAAGGATGAGAATAAGTGGCAGACATATTTGTTTAGTTATCGTGGACCTCTGCACGCATACATTTTATGAGGTGACCCACTGGTTCACAGTGTGTTAGTGGCGTGCATGGTGATATCAGAGTTTACTATGTGTTAGTACATCATACACTTGTCTAAACTTGAACTATACTGAACTATAACTGCTAAAGGAATGGGAGTAAATGTTGAATACAACTAAATACATATATCGTGTATTATAATTTTAGATTGTATGCAATAATGTGAACAAGGGCCTTTCTGCATGGAGTTCGCTTGTTCTCCCCATGTGTGCATGGGTTTTCTCCAGGTTCTCCGGCTTCCTACCACAGTCCAAGAACATGCAATATGTGGATTTGGTAACTGGACACTCTAAATTGACCGTAGGTGTGAGTGTGAGAGTAGATGGTTGTTTGTCTCTATGTGACCCCTGTGATGGACTAGCGACCTGTCCAGGCCATACCCCCCCTGTCCCCCTATGTCAGCTGAGCTTGGCACACTGTCCCCCGCGACCCTCATGTGGAGGAAAGCGGTAAAAAAATGGATGGATGAAATAATGTATTAACACATACATTTTAGTTTGAATTTCACCACCAGTGTCTGCTTTTTTGCCACGCTGGGAGGAATATGATAAACTGCCAGTGGTGTTGATCAAACGAGCCTTCATGGAAGTAAATATACATGGACCGCACACCATGTGTAGGTCTCTTTGAGCAAATTTGATTGTTTGACATGCATCCACCCATCAACGCATCTATCAGTGATTAATAACAACCTCCCCTGCACATTCAGCTCTGACATGGCCTCTATTTGAGAGAAAAATGGCACAGGTCGGTATTCACTGGTGAATAGCTGTATACCATTTAGAGAATGATATGCCCTGATGGGATGTCTCCTCATAAATAATAGTGATGGCACCTCTGCATCCTGTGAATGACATGTGCCATAAATACTTGGCCAGGCCGGAGACAATGGTTCCCATAAATCCTCGTGCAATCTTTTTCTCTTCACAGAAAAAAGATATATATTATTTAAATGGACAATAAAAACAAATGTTTTTCTCCTCCTCACTCGGTGGCAGAGAGAGAGAGACCTTTGGAGCAGGACAATGTGTGCCGCTCCCTCTCCGTGGTCTCTGATGCGCTGTTGTTATTTGCTTGTTTACAATCTTTGACATGATGTAATGGGATGGCTGTGAAAGTACTAGCCAGTAAATGGCACAGAAAATAAGACAGTCCTTTATGTCTCCTCCCCCTCCCCTTTTCTCTATTTCTCCCCCACTTTTTCCCCTTGTTTTTCCTGCAAACAGAGAATATGTTCTGCATTCAACTGAAGGAACATGAGCCTTGAATATAAGTAACTGTTTTTTGCATTAGGTACTCCCTGGAGGTAAGGGGGAAAATATCATGTCCCTGCGTGAAATGCGAATGTGAAATCTAGCAGAAAGAAATATTTATGACCATTTTCTGCTTGATTAGAGCTGGATGACATGCCTTCGGAGGCAGTGAGTGGACAAAAGGCAGCAGCCCTGCCTCTGGGCAGATGTTAAAGAAAGAGTTGTTTAGGGAGGAGGGCTTTCTGTCCAGGGGTGCTGTGTGAATGTGTGTGTGTGTGTGAGAGTGTGTCTTGTATATGTGTGTGGTGTCTCTCTGGGTGGGATAGAGTTTGCTGGGTGGAGGAAGGGGGTCACGTTTGAAGCATGGCAGAGGAAATTGAGTAAGTCCAACAGGAGTGTAGTGGGAGGCAGATGGTGAGCACATGAGATCAATCACTGCTCCTGTTCTCAGATACAGACAATACAAGTAATGTCTCTCAGATGCCAATGCTACATTTAATATCCAAAACACCATTACAACTGTGATACACTGGGAAACAAACTTGAGCTGGCATCAGCTTAAGTTTAATAGCACATGTTTCAGTAACGCATTTCACCTCTGGCAGCAATTTATCAACCGCTCTGGGTGAACTAGGATTTAGTCCAAGACCGCTTGATGTTGCTGCAGTGTTATTTGACATTGATTTCACTGCGTCTGTCCAGTGTCAGTGGAGCAGACAGCGGGACACTAACTCACTTTACAGAGTATTTCAATCAGTCATTAATTAATGCACTCAAGCACTAAATCTGCACACAGCTGTCATTGAATCAACTGTATTGATTCACGGCTTCAGATCTGCCTGTGCTCTGAGAGAACATTTATTCTATTTTTATAATGACTGTGTTTCATTAAAAACTAATTTGGGGCAAAGCAACCTCCTTCTATATATAAATATTCATTATTAAAATAAATAATCTGCCATGGATCAACTTTGCTTTTTCCGGCCCACATCCTCATACAGTGCAGATCAAGCTCTCACCTTTAAAGGTCCAGTGTGGAAGAATTAGTGACATCGAATGGTGAAAATGCAGATTGTAACAAGCAGAGAACTCCGACACTCATTCCTTACTTTCCTACAGTTGCCATAGCATACTAGAAACAATCTCCCTTCTGCTTAAAAATGCAAAACAAACAATCCAGGCTGTCGGTCTCTGTGAATCAACACACTTGCTGAAAGCACAATAAAAAGGATTTTTCTAAGACTATGAAAACCAAACAGTGTTTATTTCAGAGCCACTATACACTTCAACAAACACTCATATGGGTGGTGTATTCGGGTACTCTGGTTTCCTCCCACAGTCTGAAAACATGCAGAGGTTATTTGAACACTCGAAATTCACCGTAGGTGTGAATGTGAGAGTGAATGGTTGGTCGTCTCTGTGTGTCGGGCGTACGATGGACTGGCGATCTGTCCGGGGTGCGACTCCACCTTTCGCCCTGTCTCAGCTGGGATTGGCTCCAGTGACCCACAACCCTCATGTGGAGGATAAAGCGGTAGATTATGGATGGATGGATGGATGAATTTGCAGCTCAGTGAAAAGCCCACATCATAAAATTCAGTCTGTCATACCAGTAAATGACTTTTTAAGGATAAAGTTTCCACACGTGACACTGTATTGAATAAAGTCCTCCATCTACTTCAACTTAATGCCCGTTTGTAAATTAGCATAGGCAGTATACAGTAGTGGCAAGGGCCAAAACAAGAATTATTCAAACCTACAGGTACCACACATGGATAAATGAGTTGGATGGAAATAGACTATCACTACACAGGACATCTGGTCTGAGCAATTTTTTTTTTTTTACTGCTGTCAGTGGATATGCATCCTATTATAGCTCTATATATGTTATTCCAGGACTACGTTAGCATGTTAATGTGTCGTCAAACAGTATGTTCTCAGGCCCAGTGGAGAGATATTTCCCTGCTGTCTGTACCCACGGCGCCGCTTTGTTTTTAAACTCTGTGATATTTTGGATAATTAAACACACAGAGACTTCGTTTTCCATATGTCAGGCCCGGGACAAACACCTCCATTATCATCACCACTTTCAACAGGCTTATCAGTGTTGTTGTGTACCAGGACAAGTGCCAACATATAAATAATCAGTTGATTACCGCATTGATGCAACTGTCTCCGTTGCACAAGCAACACATCTTTGGCAGCCGACTGATTGTGTTTAGATGAAGCCTGTGACGGCGGAGACGCCGTGGCTCTTAGAGCCATTTCCAATGGATCAGAGAAACACAAAATGGAGAGTATGATTAATTTTTCAATTTCTCTCTGCGGATATCTAATAATTGTGCCCACAGATAGCCAAAGGCTCTTATTAAACATTAACATGCAAAAGAAAAGTTAGAATCAGAAAGATGGTATTTTGGATTAAATAATGTAAAATATCTGTAGGGCAACAAGGGAAAGCAGCAAACTAGTCCAGGTTTATTCATCAAATGTTTTCCACCAGCGCAATGTCGGTTCCTAATTACTATGCTCTTATCTGCACACTCAACACTATATTTATTTTTCCTCATCGCTAAATGCAAATTTCTCTACCCTTTTAATAACATGTACATGTCAGTAATTTTTAAAGGAATCATTGCAAAATGTCAGGTGGACTCTGCCAGGATTGTGTTTTTAATTGGTATGTAACTCGGCTGGACAGACAACTTTTTATTTTTTTATTCAAGTTTTTTTTTTCCATAATTAATGTGAGGCTGTCTCCAGCATATAAATGCTGCGTTCTTTGATCTAGTAAAGGCAGTGTTGCAAGCGCAACTTCTTATTAAAATATATCACTATCTTCTTGTTCTCCAGTGGAGAGGACACTTTGCCTTTAAGAACCTGAGCAAGGTTCTCACCCTGCCTCCTTTCCTTATTCTTTCTTTCGTACCCCACCATCCCCCCCCCCCTCTCAGCTTCCCCCTCTGCTGTCTCCATCACTTTGCTCACTTCCCCATAATATCATCTTCATCTCAGATCGCTGTGGCACAGGGGAACTGCATTTGTTGATCAGATTTGGCTTGGCTGACGCCTCCTCCCCAGAAGTATATAGGGATATGCATGTAATGCTTGCCTGAGCTCAGGCCGCGCTGGCTGATTGAGTGATCCTGCCTGTCACAGGACAAGATAACCACATCAGTAAATACTCTCAGTCCTCTGCTCGCCGCTACCTGGGGCAGCGCTGCACTCCACAAACATCGATGCGCTGATTTCCAGCTCCACGCTGTGCCACAAAGGCTAAAACCCCCCCCAAATTATGATTCATATTTAGTTTGCCTTATTATTTTACGTCATTGTGATGAAGGATGCACGTTCCAGATTTAATACACAGACATATCACAGCAGGTCTCTGCTTTTCTAGAGGGAGTTCAGACTCAAGTTGCAGTTTGCTGCTCTTCTCAATTTGATGAGGTCTTCAGCAGATATCACACCGGCGGACTCTGGTTTCACAATGTGATCTTTTGTAATTCCCCACTCTCTTCAAAACAGCACCGGCGTGGAAGACGGATTGAATTAGCGATTTGGGGTGTATTTATCTCGATCTGAGAGTAATTTGGCGCTCTCTGTCTTAGCACTCGAACTCAATGAAAACAATAAATGGTGTCCTTATCTTCTGCAGTGAAATCAAGATAGGCGCAGGAAGCTGTGAGTTATTTGTGGTTGATTTGGAGGGAGAGGAGGGGGACAGGAAGTGGACACCCCTCTCACATTACCACTCGCCATACAGTGTGAGAAAGAGTGAGGCAGGAGGGGAAGTATATTTTTTCTAATCAGCTGAAAGCTGTGCGTCCGATGTAAAAGTGTCAAACATGTGCCTTACCCCTTCAATGTGTGAAATCTGGTCAGGACTTGTGTTAAATTGAAAACGGGGCCGCTGGGATTCGGGGGTGAGGGGACAGGGGACTCGGTGGCAGCAGCATCTTGGTCAATTATCACAGTCTCTTGTGCTCTGCTCCGCACTTAAGGCATCAACTGTCCTCTGTCTGGCCTTTTTCACAACTGAGTGCATGAGGACATGCTTTAAAAAAAAAAAAAAAAGCAAGCCATGGATTCTGATTATGAGAAAATGTCTAGCTTGTGTATTTAGTCAAGTGATTGGGCAGCAACACCAGTAGTTTATTATGGTAATATTATTACTTTACCCAGTAATGAGTAGTGTAAGCATTGCAATTCACAAAACAGTAATATTATTGCTGAGATACTGTGTTACTAGATCACAATTTTTTTAATGGTCTGCTAGTTAACGATTATTGAAACAATTAAATTCAAAATAGACAGTCCAGAAGTGAATCAGACAGTTTGGAGAAATGACCAAGGTGTCCAGCAGAGGGTCCAGTGAGTGCAGCTTGGCCTGCATGCGTCCATGTCCTCTTTGCTCATCAGAGGAACAGTGCTGTTGTGTTGTTTCTCTTATTCGACAACATTACCATAGACTGGTGAGTGGAAAAGCTGCCACTGTGCACGTGCCTGCCCATGCCCCGTCTGCAGGCACATCACACTGTATGCTCAGGCTACAGCTGCGTGTCTCGGCATATCCCAGCAGCCTCTGTGGCAGGAGAGAAAAGGATCACTTCCTGGCAGGTGTGATGTGGGGAGCCACAGCTCCTGCGTTTCTTGCTGACTCACCAAAAACACACCCAAAAAGAAAAAAAAAGAAAAAAGTAATCTACAGTAGTGGAAGGGGGGAAAAAAAGGAAATTACTGTATATGCACAAGTCTGTTTTAACCACCTGAGCGGGAGCCAGGAAGCCAGCACTTGTTTGCCCCATATTTTAACCAGATGTTGAGGAGGGGAAGGAAAAAACTCACAAGAGTCTTGCAATCAAAATAATTATCTTTATGGGTGGATGTTTACAATGTGTTAATGTGATATTCCGCAGGCGCACTAACTAGGTCGGCTTTTATATGTTAAACATGATAAACGCTTCTGTCTATTAGAAGACCAACACCTTTTTCTTTTTCTTTATATGGGAGCAACACAGTTTATAAATGTCTTTATAGCTTCCCTTCAAAGGAGGGAAAGAGCATCTTTATCGTCAGCCATGATCCTTCTCCTCCTCCCCATCTCACCTCCTCCTTTCTCTGACTATGAATCACTGCAGACAGGAGAGACAGGAGTGGATGTGGCCTATTCGATAGACAGTCAAAGCAGCACTCGCAGTGATTTGTAGCTACAGCAAGACAGCACTGTTCTCTTGCCAGTCATTCACTTTAAGCAGAGGCAGAGGGGGAAGCCTGTTCTGCATATTTTGATACAGTAGTTCATATCACAAACAAAAATTGTTATCATTTCCAATGGGATTTATATATCTATTGTTATTTATTTACTTATTCTTATCCCGACTGGGGCAAATTAGACAGACATTTTCCACTATGTATGTATGTAGGCCGCAACGTAGTGTAATTTACTCATTTTTGCTCCAGGGCAGTTTGTTTTTGGAGCACATTAGCTTTTGCCACGTAGCTTGACAGACGTTTTCTCACAGGAATCAGTGTTTAATTTAAATACTCAATGACAAAAAAAAGTGTGTTCTTTTGGTCGCTGTCCCAGATGAATAAAGAAGTAAATGAGAACAAGGGGTGGGAAAAACAGGTAATTATGCTGAAGCAGCAAACGAATGACCCACTGACCCTTCATTCTAATTGATTTGTGGAGGCAAATTGTTTTTATCACTCCCATTTTGATGTTTTTGTTCACTCTTGCTGTATTTTTTTGCCCGTCTTTTTTTAGATGTTAATTGGTTATGTGAATAAAGATTAGAAAGGCAGAGGGAAGAAATCTGTGTATCCCCCATTTACCAGCAAAGCAATTATAGTTGGCAGCTTGCACTGTGTGGAATGATGTCATATCCTGGAAGAAGAGCAAAGACTTTACCTTCCATTGGAGTCATTATGCCCACAGTGTTATTTAGCTTTATTTACTGTTCAAAAAACATTCATGCTTAACATTAACACACTGGTGGCTGTTTGGTGGAATAGTTGGGCTTGTAGATACACAAATTATGCAAATGAGAGAGTGAAAAAACTAAAAAAAACTCAGCAGCAGATGTGTGTGTTTCACAGCATTGTTCCATGAGAGTCTGCCCCGGGTCAGGCCATTCAGCTCACAAATTGTCACAAATGCTGCATGGAGTGGTCAGTGAGTGTGTGCCACGTTACAGTGTAACTGCATGCACAAGTGCGCGGCCTGTGTGATGATATGTGCTGCTTTGCATGTAAATTCTTTAGCAATTCACCTCCAGGTGAACCTATTGAGAGCGATTGTAGCACAGGCTTAAAGACAGAGGTGTGTTTTTATGACTAGGTGAGGCATGTCCTCTCCAAGGCCCTGAAGCGCTGTATCTCTCTATACCCTCCCCTTTAATCACTGTATCAACCGCTCTCATAAACTCCATGAGCTGTGTATTACTGTGTGTTTGTGCGTGCGTGTGTGTGTGTTTGAAGGCGTGCGTGTCTCTCTGTGTGTGTGTGTGTGTGTGTCTAAATGCCATGTGTATGCATCCGTGAGCACGTGCCCTTCCTTGTTTCCCCGTTTTTTAAACTTAATCAGCAAAAATAAAAGCTGTTGTAAGCTCGCTCATATTAAAGAGGTGATTATTGGTAATAAATACTTTTTATACATACTTATTACAGAGGCAGTTTTCTTCTTGCACTTAATGAGAGTAATTAGATTTGCTTGAGAGATTACAGTTTCCTCGAATTAATGCGGCAGTCCCCATTCCGAGATAAAGCGAGATCTTAGATTCTTCACAGGTCGTGTGCTGCTAGATGCACCCCTCTCACATAGCAGCTAATGGAGTTGAACAGCAGTCTGTCATTTCCCTGCCCACCACCCCAGCAGCTCTATAGCCCACATGCCCTTGGTTCCTGCAGTGCTTGTTGTTTGGGCTACTTGTACCACCTGCATTCTACTTTCACCACCTCTTCACTCTAACAACTGTGATACTGAGTGTCTTCTGTCTCAAAACCCGGGGCGAGGATGTGTGATTTATTGTGTGTATGCAATGTTCCGTCATCAATGAAAATCCAACATCTGGACAAATTACTCACCCAGTTGCGCTAATTTAAATGGCATTGAAATCAGTTTATTTAACCACAGTTTTTTCCCTCTTCTATTTCCTCAGTCTCTCCGAGTGTTATATTTCCGCGTAAGCCCTTCAAGCCTCGTGCATAACTTAATTTGAGCTGTGATCATCTTCTCCCTCAACATTCATTGAAGCCTGCAGCCTGCAGGTCTCAGCGCCTAAAGCTGAAGGTGGCTCAGGCAGATTGAGGGCGGTCAATTCTGTCACCACAGTGCTTTCTGCATGTTAATTAAAGTTTAGAAAAGTGCTTACACCCAAAGGACTTTTTTTACCATGTTAGTCCATAAACACTCAGGAAAACGACTGAGGAGAAAAAGGATTTGTAAAATGAGAACTGCAAATTACGAATGTGGTCAGCCAGTGCCAATCTAATCTCAAGTCTTGGCCTATACGAGCACCCAACAATTTTTCTCGGGTGGTGGATAGGCAGTTCTTTAACAACCAGCGATCAAGCTTTATCTTGAAGCTAAAGGAATTTCAAAGTCCTCTGTGTGTCTTTTAAATGGGTTTAATCCTGTTGGTAGTGTTATCAGCACTTCCTGAAAATGGCACATAACCTTTATTTCCTGATTCATGCTTAGATGTGGGCTATAGTCTCATGTTTTAACATCTGGGCTTCCCCGATGAAGTGTGATTTACATGTTCATTCATCACGTTCATTTATCAGCTAGTTATCTCAAAAGTTACCACAAGTTAAACATTTGTCAACAGCAGGTGACTTACAATGAACAGTAAATATGAACAAGTAAATTGGCATTTCAGCAGCTGTGTAATGTGAAATGGCCTCCTGTTGGTGCCATCTTTGAATTTGAATATCCTTGGAGTTTGGTGTTGGGAGGGTTTTTGCCTGGGAAAGCACTGGTTACCTCTGGTGACTCAAAGCAAAAAGGTTCTCAGTTGGAACACTGATCTGATCAAGTACCATTCTGTGTTGAGTTCAGGTTTCCTCCACATCCTCCCGCCTCCAAATCGACCCAAAGTGTGAACATGAGGGTGAATGGTTGTTTGTCTCTGTATGTTGGGTTTGTGATAGGCTGGTGACCCATCCAGGTTCTCACTCAGTGTCAGCTGGGATTGTTCTCCACTTCCCCCCCACAACCCACAAAGAATAAGTGCTGCATAATGGATTGATAGTCATTCGGAGATCAATTGTCTGAATTCACAGACAAAGTTAAGCTCATGTTGCTTAAACACACAGTTCACAGTCATGGGATTCTTCGAGCTTCATTTGTCATGAAGGGATCTTCAGCCAGGTGTTTTTATTGTATGATATCAATAAAAGCCATTAGTCAAAGGCATAGTCGGAAGGAAGGGACAAGACAGGATGAGATAGACGTTATGGTGTTAAAAGGAAAGTGAAATAAGGACGCAATAATGCAACAATATACATGCTGTAGTTGCCATAAAACACAGAAGAATATGACATTGGTTTGCACCTCTCTTTAAACAGTTATTTTATACTTATTACATGCTGTAAGTGTGCATTTGCATTATTATCTAGGTAGAAAATAAACATGGTACCAATGCCTTATAATGCTCTAACTGTTGTCTGTCTTTAAAGCCGTCATTGTTGTAAAACTGAGATAGGGGAGGATCCTAATTCTCTTTGGCAGAACTGCCAAACTTTTGTGTCTTTGTCTTCCACATCTTCATACCAAGTCAGTGAAAGTTAATGATCCCTGCAGTAGTAGAAGAAACAGTTTTGGAACCAACAAAACAGTGAGGCCCACCACGTGTCACATCATCTGCCTGAGACCATAATACATTACTGTCCAGTTTGACGTGTGATCTGTCTGGACCCTGGTGGAGATTATTCCTCTTTATGGCCACAGCAATCAGATTTTTTTTTGCCTTCCTCTTCCCTTCCTTTATTCCTGGCGGCATCAGATCATATTACCCATCTTGGAATGACTTCAACAGAGACACTGCTATTCCCAGGGAGCTGTCTCTCCCCGCTGCAACTCAATCCATAGCCAATTGGGCTCGTCTGTGATTTATAGAAAATCCTCTCCAAGGGAGGAACTCTCGCTCTCCACAAACACACGCACATGCAGGGAATTCTCCCTCAGCAGCTCCTGATGTGTTAGGTCTTCGGTCAGGACAGTTCAAGGCAGCAGACATCACAGCCAGAAGACATACTGTAGAAAATGTCCAGAAAGCTGTTATGGCTGTTAGCAGATACATACAGCATAACTATTTAGGGACTATAACTGATGTTTTTTGAGTGGTTTCTTAGTGGAATCAGCAGGAGCAGATATCAATCTGTTGTCTGGGCAGATGTCATTCCAAATCTTGGAATCAAGCAAGAAAAAGACAAGCTTTGGGCAGTGTCATGCTCAATTGTCTGCTTCACTGATCAGAAGGGTTACTCATCGAGATGAGTTACTTTTGCATCTACACAGAGTTAATCAACATGCCCCGTGGTGCAGAGTCCAGAGAGGGGTCACTGCACAACAAAGGACATACAGTGGGGTTCAGGCGCCAAACACTGGAACTGTCTGATCACTGTTTCCCTCCACAAGCCTTGTCCTATAGCTGTGTTCAGACCACATTCATCTATATTCACCAGAACTAAATTGTAAGATTTAGGAGGTTTTACAGGTCCTACTCTGTATTATATGTCTTGAGTGTATCAATAATGTTGAGTCCTCTGTCTATGAGACCAGCGCAGATTGATCTTCCCATTCTAAACAATATCATTCGAGCATGATAAAATCTTTTCACAGTATTCTAGGTCTCACGCTGGGTTTTGGAAGCGCCCGATTTTCCCAAGCACAACACTCCTTGCTACAAAAGTGATGCAACACTTCTACCAAAGGTGCAATCGGGAGGAAGTGTGTGTTTTCTAACAGTCCACCTAAGTATACACAGCACATTCCTCTGCTCTTTTCTTCCCACTTTATCAACTTGACGGATATTACAGGCGTATTCAGCAGTGGGCATCCCAAGGCATCATATGTTCAGAAGAAAAAGCTAAGGTCAGGGAGAGAGGGGCTACTGAGATCTTTCTGCTGCATTGTTCCCAGATCGTTTGTGCTTTTGCCGTCTTATTTTTTTATTACTCCTTTAAGCTCTTTATATCCCCCTCGCAACCTCATAGTTATTTTTTTCCTTTTTTTACTCTTTTTCTCCATCTGCCTCTAAATGACACCTTATGACTGCTCCTCCGACTGATTTGCCTGTGTGTGACCTCCCTCCTTTAGTGGAGTCATTCACAGGCAATGTCGAAGTAGAATGCCTGGCTCTTGGCGGGCAGACATAAGAGACAGTGACACGCGGCTGTGCGCTGATAGGCTTTCCACTGGAGTGGATTAAATCAGCATCAGGCTAGTGGAGCTGATTACCCCAATATGAAAATGCAGTATCTTAATGGTACATATTTTCATGAGGCAGCCCAGTTGCCTTTCATTTTGCGGCTAATATGTCTATTCTTATGAGTCATTTACTTCTTTAATTACCTTTAGCAGCAGATGCACAATGGTGTATTAATGTGAATGATTTTTACTGCCACTTTATCATACTGAGCCTGTGAAGTTGAAAGGCGTAATTGAGGTGGAAGAGCGACTCATGAGAGAAACAATATTTAGTTGACAGCTCCTCTTGTACTCTGGGAGGGTGTTTATGAGTTTACACCACACTAAAGCTGTAATAAACACAGTATTCGTTTAATAATGGCAGGGTATGGAAATGCTTTCACTGAGATCTACTCAGTTATTGAATCATCCCAGGAAGTTGTTTGGTGTAATAAGATGACACTGTGCGTGTGTGTGTCTGTATCCACTTGCATGATGTTGCGTGGGCCTCTTCGTTGTGCCTTTGCATGCGTTTTTTTTTTTTACCCCCAGTAATGAAATAAGTGTTTGTCGCAAGCAAAACCTTATTTGCCATCCTCCCATTTGCAGCATGCGCAACTCTGACAATCCATGTCATTTGCATGTGTGTGCTCGCTGTGCGGCTGTGTGTTTTGTCTCCAGCTTGTGTACTTTTCCTTGGTGTGATTTTCTGATCCAGGCCGCTCTGAAGAGGGACCTTCTGTAGCCATCTGTTTTTAAGCTGCTGGCTAAGCAAGGCTAGGGGAATCCAAACAAACGTCGAGCACACAGCAAACGGAAGCTGTCAGGCCGGCATAGCTGAGCTGACCTCGCTGGGCTTGGGGGGGGGAGTTGGGGTGCGTGACCCCTTCGTACCAGGCTCGGAGTGCCCCAATCGCGTAGTTGGGGCAGTGTTTACCCTCCCTACTGCATCTCCAGCCACCCATGCCTCCCGTCTTCTGTATTCTTTTTTTTCCCTCTTTCTCTTCTCTTCCTATCTCCCTTTTACCTCTCTGTTCTGTTTCACACTCTTATTGTCTTCCTCCATCTGTCTACCCCCTCCCTCCTCTCCCTCTTTTCACTCCACTCCCTCCATCATCAGTCCTGCTTCACAGCCCCTCTTCTCTATCTCCACTCACAGTTAATAACTTTGCTTTCGTCTTGTTTTTCTTGCCGTCATTTTTTTCCTCCAAAAAAACATTTATCAGCGCAAAGCATTACCTGTTATGGGGAGAGAATGAGGAAAGTGGAGCAGTTACAGGGAGAAGTTGTTGGACGGGAAAAAAACATTTTTTTTTTATTGAAGTCAGGTTTTTGTCTTATGTAAGTGCAGACACTGCCTTATTGTTTAAATGTGGACATTTGAAATGTTTAGTGTTGTCATAAATATTAATAGATTAGTTGAAAAGTGCAGTGAAGGAAGGGAATCTAATGGTTTGAAGTGGGTATAAAGCATTGATTTATTTATGTATTCTACATGAATTAGTTTGGAAATCTAAACACAGATTGGAGAGTGTTGTTGCGAGGGCCCTGTAATGCGCAAGGTTTGAGCATCAAGGCCTGTTTTCCATGTGGAGTGGCTTTTGGAAATGGCATTAATTATATACTTACTGGGAAGCCAGACTTTTGCTGCTTTGCATTGCAGATAAATGTCTGCATTACTGAGGAAAAGAGGAAGGGGGAAAAAATGCAATTGATATGAATAGACATGATCCTCACAGGTTATCCGCTGATATGTAAAAAAAAAACAAAAAAATAAAATGAATTGCATTTCAATTAAAATGACACTGTACAGTGAATATTATAACTATGTACAGTATTTGCATACTCAATAAATCTCTATCAAACCTCTTGGCTGTGTTAGGTCATTCTCTCCCGTGTCTATAGAAAGCCGCTACATATTTCCATATGTGCATAAACAAGGTTCTGCATCAGTCTATAGTTCCACTCAGTTGAACGCAGTTTCACCAGGAGTTCCCTCCCATTGTATGTCCTTGTATTGTTAAAGCAGTGAGGTTGTGCTGGTGTCGGTACACATAACCACAAGCAAGCACCCATGGTTACCGTCTTCTTGATTGTCTCTTTTGCAACTAGACTAGAATGTGTTGTGCTACAGGGAGCATGTGCAGTCACGACATCTCTATCACCTATCCGGACAAGTGGGCACGGAAAGAATGACTTGGGCCTTCAGATGAGAAGCAAAGGGCCTCATCTTTGAGGTGGAAGCAGCAGAAGTGATACATGTCCTGCGATCAGTCAGAAAGTCAAGCAAATAACCTTGACATTTAGGCTGCCGGTGCTAAAGCCCCACAGAGGCTGCTGAGTGAGGCCAGAGGGGCTAGTGTCAACTAAGCCAGACTACATTAAGAGCTAACCTATTAGTCGTGTTGTTGCCGGCTATCTCTGAGCTACACTCTCCTGCCTAATAAAGCCTGGTGAAACGTGGCTGTTGAGTAAATACACTTGAAGCACACTCGTCTTCACACACACGAGTGGAAACACACAAACAGATGCAGGTCTCATTCATTCTCCTTTTCTCCAAGTGGCCGCAGGGATCCAGTTACACCTGCTTGCACATCTTCTTGCAATTAGGAGCAATCTGCTTGAAACCATTTCACGTTCAAGGTCTTCCCCAGCTGTAGCAAGAGGAGCAGGTCTCTTTGTTGATGAGCCTGAACAAACATCGCTGGCCCCATCGTTTCCCACTGTCTGACACTCCCGAAGAGAGTGATTCCCCCCTGAATGTTTTCCTCATCACATCGTCTATTTTCTCTGAACCTTTTTATCAATGTGAAGTGAGAAGCGTGTTTCTGTCTCATTTGAAGCAAATGCAGTGATTCAGATGCTACCTGGATTAGTGCTGTTACTATACTGTGCTTGATTGTTACTGTGGTTCAGTAAAATTGTGTAAAGAGACAACAGGGAGAGACATATCTGGAAAATGTTGTGTGTGAAAAAAAAGTGCAGTAAAAAGGTGAAGCGCAGAGCAGACGTGGCTGTGTGGCGATGCTCTGAGTTGGGATTTGCGAGACACCCAGAGCTGGCTTTAGCAGCAGGAAACCCCAAAGCCTGTAAATAATCCACATGTGCAGACTGCACATAAAGACATCCAGTACTTAGCAGTTCCCTTATCACAGTGTGATAGCCCTGGGACATAAGAGACGCTCCTGCCTCTCCCCACTAATATGGTGTGAAAGTAGATGCAGATAAAACGGCTGTTGTTTATTGAGGAAGTTGCTTTAACATGGGGAAGAGGTTGTGAACTTTGAACACATTTAAAACAGGGAAATAAAAGAGGATAGCAAATGACAAGGATACTGCATTGCAACGTCTTTGTTGCTGATAAAAACCTTGTCATGCGCCAGAGGATGTTTTCTAATCAAAAGCACCTGGAGGGTTCACACCCATTATTGTGAGCACGCTTACACACGCAGTCAAAGGGTGTATGCACACTGTGTGGGTGTCTGTATCCATCTCTGAAGTCGTGTTCTTACTCCAGTAACAGGTTTGCTTCCTCAGTTTGTGATTTTGACAGTTGTTCTCTGTAGTCTTGTGTGTTTACTCAGAAGATTGTGTGAACTGTACAAATTCAATGTGTTTCAACTCCCTATATTCAAGACCCTATATAATAATATTATCATAGGCAACGTTAAGTTAACTATTCCCAACTGGTATTAACAGGCATCCTTGATGCATGTCCTTTGACCACGTGTGATCTGATCTCACATACCCGTCTGTTTGCGAGGACTAAATTATGTTTTGATGAGTCTGACATATGTACACATGTGTCTTTTGTCAATGTTTTTGTGTCGCTGTGTGCTTTTGAGACACATTCTGCTGCGTTCTTTCCCGATGAAATAAGATTTTACCCAATAGTAATAAAGGAATGTGGCGAGTGTGTAAATGCTGTTAATAATGTTGCTCTGGCTGCAGATAAATTACGGTATGGACACGGAAAAATGCAAAAAAAATACTATTTGCTCTGTATTTGGTCTTTGATACGTCCTGAGGTCAGATTGCATTTACACATGAAAAAAATGTGGTCACCTGTGTTCCCAATCTGAAGACGCATTCAGGACAGATAGGGTGCATTCAACGTGAACTTGTGCTGTGCTTACATCATGGTAAGGTTCAGTTTGGTACAATATGGTACAGTTTGGAATGGTAAAGCCCTGGGTCAAGCTTGCGTTTTGACTGAGAACAGTATCTTTACTTGGAAGATGGGGTACCGGTGCAACAACGATGGACGACAGACAATGGAGGGCAACCAGCAACTTTTTTTTTCCTGCTCGGTTTGTGGCCGTTTGTCTCAACAAGATGTCAAGCTCTGTATGAGAATAGCTTGTGGGTGGAGCCGGTCTAGCTCAATTCTGATCAGACCGTACCATTTTATTCTGGGACCCCAAGGGAAAGGTACCAAAGAGTGGAAATATATAAAAATACTGTACCAAACCGAACTGTTCCACTTGGTGAAAACAAACCTTTAGTCAAACTACAACAAAAAGAAATACAAGTACAAAAGCATGACTCTGTCTACTTTACTATTCCTCATGAGTGCAGCATTGTTCTCTGGGCCGCCCGGTGTATTACTGTAACACACTTTAGGCTAATCTGTCATTTGATTTGGACCATTATGCTCCTTTGCGCGCTGAAAGCCCAACACCTGTCATCAGTTTCCAGTTTATCACATTTAGACTGGGGCAGTTCTTTCACTTGCATGTCTATCAAGCGTCCACTCCTTTGAATAGGAGATCAAAAGAAGATAAATTCCAGAGAAGGAGGTGGAGGACAACGAGGAGGAGGGGAACGCTGAAACAGAGGAGTGGATGCTGTGTAAACACCGCAGTGACAGTTCACAATAGGTTATTTTAGCCCAGCATTAGGCCTCTCAAAGGCATGCCAGCTCCAGTGGCCTTTCAAAACACAAACATGACGGGAACATTCCTGAGCGTGGAGTAGACTTCACTACACAGGTTTTCAGCCCACTCAAATTTTAGCCTTGTTACATTTCACACCAACAAACTGCATTTGCGCTCATCTCATGTCTTTGACTTTCATACACGTACCCGAGTTTGTTTTGTCATGTAAATATTATATTATAATAAATAATGTACGACACTAGAGATGGGATGATACATGGTTACGACAATATGAGCGATAAAAAGCATTCGAAGTAAGCTGATAGGATATGTTTCCATTATAGAGATAACCATGAATGGATAAAATTGTATTAATATTTCCCATGAGTGACTTGAAAATGCTGTTCAGCTTGCCAACACACAGTTCTAGTGATCTATTTTGAAGGGCCACACGGGGGCCTGTATCTGTTTTAGTCATTCCAGAACCTCATTGTCTCATTTAAAAGTACAGTTGGATTTTAAATGTTTTTTTTGCATCATATTCAACAATTCCAAAAAAAGGTTTCGGCATAATGTAAATAGAGTGATCACAGAGTGAGAGAGAGCGGCACTTTTGTAGCTCCCCTGGGCTCTTTTAAAAACTGTGCTAATTCTGTCCTGTCATGGGACGATTCTGAGCTATAACAGGGTGGTTCAGAGAGAGAGAGAGAGAGAGAGAGAGAGGGCACTTCTGTGGGCTATTCTACTACCAATTAAGTAGAAAGATTGCTACTCCAGCAATAACTTCCTACAGAGGAAAGCAACCCAAAACAAAAACGGCTTATTCTGAAAGAGAGGTGGACAGTAAATACAATTAATTGCCTCAGGTCATCTGTCGGGTATGAGGCGAGTGCGTCTGTCCATGTTCATTGAATGAGAGGAGCTCAGAACAGACAGCTCTGACCACGAAACATGAGTATGTCGATTATCTGGAGAAACTCAATAACCAAGCATTTTCGTAGGGATCTTGCCTACTGCAGCTTTAAGATCCCTGTATTTAAGATTAATGTGTATGTTTGAGAGTTTAAAACATATTTTCACACACAGTTATCGCAATAATACATATTTTTTCACCAGGGTGATAAAAGTTTTTTATTGTTCCATGCCATATGAAAGTTCGTCTAGATGTAGTGGTCAAGCTCAGATGCTGAGTGCGTCTTTATTTTCATATCAAAACCAACATATTGAAAATTAAATATTGAAACACGAATGCACTTGTTCCCATTGTTTTAACTCATTATTTGGTGTTATGCAGCCCACCTTTTATTCTGTAATTTTAAGATACCAGCGGGGTTAGGCTTCCCAGCAATGTATCTTTTCATCCATCTCTGTCTGAACTTCCTATCATATCCTGTTGACTCAACTATCTTTGTTCCAACACCCTCGATCGTAAACCCAGACACACCACACACACACACACACACACATTTCACCGCATGTGTCATCAGTTACAGGGAAAAGAAAACACCCAACTTTGTGTACTCTTCAATGTGCCCGTAATACTATGCCAGGGGCGTTGTAAATTATTTGTCACAGCTGTTTTCTTTTCCTCTTTCCATTGTCCTCATTAGCTGTTATACTGTGTCAGAGTTGAGAGGCTTCTTTAGTCACCTCAAGCTAATGTCGAACTTCACAATGCTGTCGTTGTAACACTTGGGGAAAAAAAATGCCGTTGTTTGGTTATTGTTAGGCCACCAGAGCTGTGAAATGATCACACTCCCATGTCCCAGTTATATGAATGTTATTAGTGTTTTTGAAAATCATTTTGGCCCCACTTTTTTTTTTTTTTTTTACATATCAGTGGAAATTAAAAAAACATACCAACTTGTCAATATTCAGGCTTCATCATGCGATGAATTCCCTCCTCCCCTGGTGTCACTTCTGGTCATTTCATGTTTTTATTTTTGTCCAGATTATGTAAAATGAGTCGAGTGAATATTGCCTCGCACATGTGGGAGAGAATCTTGCTGCCTTTGTTCTTTGTTTCGATTTATACACTTTCTTTATGAGCGTACTTGCTCGCAGAAAGGGAGGGGGGGTTCCCCTTCACAAATTTCAAAGCAGAGGACAATTAGGCATGCAGAATGAGATATGTTGCTCCAGCATCGTCTATCTTTGCACACGAGATCATGGGCAGACAGAGAGGAGGAAAATTTATGTGCTTCAAAGTTGAGCATGGTGAAATGCCAGGAGTGTGGCCTCTTTGTAGCTTGTGATCATATTTATGCTTCATGATGTCATCGGACAGCCGCGTGTTTGGGAGGGTCGGTGCGTACACCCACACACAGACCATCATACAGCTGTTCAACCCCCCAACGCTCTCTTCCCTCCCTGTGTTAAACAACTGACTGACTTTAGTGGTGCTAAGACAGATCCTCAGAGTCTTGTTTGTTCCTTCATCCATCCACAGAGCCTGTGTAGGTATTTTACTTACACAGGTTTCGCTCACACGTTACTGTGTCTGTTTTTTCTTTTCCTTTCTCTTTTCTGAACTTGTAGATTAATTGACTGGAGAACCTTTATATATTGTCTGTATGTGAGATGAGCTGGGATATGCCCCCCTGTCTGTTTGTTTAATTGTGGGAGCAGTCGTCTGAGGAACATGGAAAGAATGAGGCCAGTTATTTACCCAGATGGTTTACTGGTGGAGGTGTGAGGCTGGCCAGCTCACTGTGGGAACACAACGCTTGCTTTTCTTGGTATCGCTGACCGTTTTCAAGACCTCTGTGTTTTTTTCCCCCCAGCTCTCTCCAGCTTTGTTTGCTCTGGATGGCATGTTTGATTATTTATCGTAAGGGAAAAGGGAGTAGCTGGAGTAATAAACATGTGACTGCACTGTATTTTGTTTTCCACTGAGAAGGCCGTGTCCTTTCACAGATATTTGAAGCAACCGTCAAGCCTTTTGTTTGCTTTCTGCTGGGGAGTTTGTCTGAGCTAAAGGAGGATCAAAAGTACTGATTAGTCTCTTTGACAATTGGTGCTTGCTGTTAGTGCATCTTATCAACAGATAAATATGTCTTCTCTCTTTGTGTGAAATTGTTTTGACATGTGATCATTGTTCCTTGTCTGTTTGTGGAGAAGATGTTAACACCAGCCTCAGCTTTATGATTCTGATTGGGAGCGTATGAATAGATTGTCTGTGATGTTTGTTATCTGTCAAAAGGCCGAGGCAATATTGATGTAACCGGAGACGTTAGCTCTGATAAATTTCATCAAGTGTGTTCTCAAGGGACTTTTTTTTTTTTTTTTCTTGTTTAATAAAATATATTTGTGTTTCTCTATCAGGCTCTCCAAGTGGCTCGGCAGATATTCCTCCATCAGCAGCAGCAGCAGCAGCAGCAGCAGCCTCACTCACATCAAGTCCAGTCTCAACAAAACACTGGCAGCAAATCTCCCAAAGTCAATGACAAGCAGCAGAGTCTACAGGTACTGTAAATATGTTTATCAGGATCAGAAACCTTGTTTATTTGGGCAAGATAATCAGATGACTTTATGGTCGCTTAAATAAAAAAAGATGCAATCTTTTGCAACTCTCTCACTCTCTCTGGAGCACATGTGCGAGAAAAGCACACAAATCACAAACAGGAAATTAAAATGAGCAGTGCAACATTTGCAGTTATTTCTGCTTGTGCATTATGTGTGATTTAGCAGCATACGCACACACACACATGCACCAGGCACAAGCATCACTACACAGAACATTAGCAACAGTTATATGTAGAAATGGGTGCGGTTGTGAAATAATGGGCCAAACTGTTGTTATGATAGTTCTGGTGCACACGCATTAGGGTTTGTGGTTGATCTAGGTTTCAGGTGGACTTGTTGTCGACAACTAAGCTCAGTTCAGGAGGTTTAAAAGCAGGAGAAACGAGGGTGGAGAAAAGAGAGAAGTGAGATAACCGCATTCCTCCCACAGAGAAGTGAGTTTGTCCGAGTACAGGAAGCTCCATGCTTTCCCTGTTTGCCTTTCATCACACACACACACACACACAGTACACAGCAGAAATCAAGAAAACACGAGGCAGGTCCCTACCAGCAGCAGCAGGAGGTGCTATGAAGAAGCCTACTAGAGGTGTGTGAAGGCTGGGGAAAGGTAGGACAGGGTGAAGGTGTGGAGAGCTAAAGAGTCTTTAGGGACAGTCGTTTGCACTGCATTTCTGTCACACAGGAAAAAAAAACAAGAAACAATATTGCTCCTAGTCTGATGTAATATTTGTTATTTTCAGGCCCACTTTTCTTTGCAAAAGGTTGTTTGTGCCGTGAAATTGCAAATAACTCCGGGGCATATTTGATAATTAATACGAAGACCCTGATCTCAATGTGCGTGTGTGTATATTTATATATAATGCTTAATACTCTTAGCATCCCATCAGGGGCCCTTTTTAATGAGCTGTTGTAGCAACCAGGTCTAATGTCAGGTTGTGGAAAAGCCTCTTTGTTGTGCAAATGTCTTCAGAATAGCTCCAGAGGATGAAATGTGACTGTGATGACCTTTCAGTTGTGTGCATATTTGTCAGGATTCAAATAAGTTGAAAGGATCAAACTAAACAGTTTCCTCAGCCTGCCAGGGAATTGTGCTGCAGAGGTCAACAGAGGGGACCCCAGCAACAGATTCCAGCGTACAGCCAGTTGTTGGTACATAGTGAAGTACGAGACCATCTCTTGCAGACAAAGACGAAATTAAAATTCTAATTTATTAATGTATACAGAGTGCTTGGCCAAGCTGTCGCTCAGCTATTGAAAAGAGAGTCGGGCCCTTTCCCCCACATCCCCTCCCCTCCCCTCTCCTGCCCTGTTCTTGTGGAGAGAGCACAGGCTCACTATAGTATCTAACTAACACCATAAATTGCTCGCTCTCTAATGTTGTATGTTACATTTTCCGGGGTGGAAGCGGCCGCTCTGGAAAAGCCACAGGTCCAGGCTAGTGTTTGTTTATCTCTAAATTACATATTCTGCTAATTAAACAGACCACGGCCACGCACACACAGAGTTTGATGCCAAGTGTTCATACATAAACATCAGTGTGCTGTTCTGTGTGAGGATGTATCACATGTATTGCTTTTTTTTTCTCCCGACCTCTCATGGTTTTTCGACTAGTGAGGCTTTTTTTTTTCTCCCACACTTCTCTTTTCTCTCTCTCTCGCTCTCTCTCTCTCTCTCTCTCTTACACACACACACACAAACAGATTTTGTGAAACACCAGAGAGTAACGGTCTGAGTCTCATCTCACTTCCTCTTTCAAGAACATATCTTAGAGGAGCCCCTCCACACGCACTACACTACGTTCACTATCTCCATCACACAGCCCGGATAATGATTCTCTGTTGAGCTGGACTGGGTCATCAAAAGACATGATCCAACAATTATGAGGCTGTGTAGTAAGCCGACACTCATAAAAACACCTGATCTGCAGACGAGTCTCCATTCATCTCACCATTAGGCATGTGGAGCCGTGTCGAGAGACTTTTACTCATTTGGAGATATGACTCACTTTCCAATTCATTCTCATTCAAATCAAAAATAATGAAGCGCAGTGTACACAGAGCATCTGAAAATATGACTCGCACAGAGTAGCAAAGAGGGAAAAAATATGAGTCAAACAAGCCTCAGAATCCTTGATCAGCATTAAATGGCTCTTGGTTTTATATGTGCAACAGCAATCCCCCCCCGTCCGCCCCACCACCACCACCACCACCCGTGCACCGCCCACCCCTGCCTCTGGGTGAAGATGCCTCCGCTGCATTCTCAGCAGCCTGGAGGTGCTTTAATCAGGTGACATACAAACAGATGCTGTGCTGGCTGGAAAGCACCTAAACATATTTGACTGGTCAAAAAGCCTGTAAATTACATTGACAGAATGACACGTGTAATTAAACAAATCCAGGCCACTTTTACCTTTCGCACTTCACACCTACAGTGGCACGACGACAAGAGCCAGCAACTCCCACCCCGCTAATTACCATTATCAGTGAAATGGTAGGGTTTGACTCATTAGTTCCATGTGCATTTAATTAGAGGCGGGCTGAAATTGGATTTAACTTATTACTTTTTCATGGATCACTTTCTTGTCATCACTTCAAATTGGATTGAAGCCCCAGGTAACTAATTATGCCAGCCGCAGGATCAGGATTGGAGAAATAGGTAATTAGGAACAACACTGTCGGACCCTTGCTGATAGTCCACCAGCTCCAAGGCGGGAGGAGAAGCAGGGGGACTGAAGCTCACTTGTGTTGGTGCTCGCGAGCCTGGCTGCTTAACTACACATGCATCCGCCTCCTATTGTGGAGTATGTGGCATTCAGCTGGGCTGAAGATGTTGTGTCAACATGGTGTCTGTTCAATCAGTGTAATGCTAAGATAATGCTAATTTCCCATACAGAATAATGGCTGAAATTAGCCTTCAGTGGTTCAGTGTTACTTCACTGGTTGGAGACAGCATGAATGACATTTCTGTCTGTGCTGACTGAACGCATGAATGGCCAGTCTGAGGATAAGCAGGTGAATAATGTAAAAAAGTAAGGGTGGGCCCAACACCTGCTGTTTAAAGTAGTCCGCCAAACTGTGGGATAGGTTAAATAAATGCTATGTTTGATATATTTGATCTGCTAGAGCTGTGTTTCATTTTAAAGGGATAGTTCAGTGGCTTGGCCATGTGATAAGGTAAGTGTTGAAAATGTATCAACACCTCATACAACCATAGAACCTTTGTACGGAATCTTTAGAACATTGGGTTTCATTGTTTCTTGTACTTATTTTGATTATGTGATGGGCCTCTGTTGTTTAAATGATATATGCTATTAACTGCTATCTGGACAGTGTTACATTGAATATATTCATGATGTCAAAGGTACATTATATGTTATTCTTACTACACAGAGAACCGCATGATAGTGCTTTAAAACCATGGCAGCAGACATTCTTCTTATCTTTTTTATTACGATAGCTGAAGCCACAGTCCTCACATCTTTCTTCTGCTTTCCATTTTTCTGCTTTCTCTTTGTTTCTCTCTCTCTTTTTTCACACCATAGTATACAACCTCACAGAGGGCACCTCCAGGTCAAAAGATAATGTCTTTTCAGTTTACAGGATGAAGGCCTTTTAAGTTGTAGAGCGCCCCTCCGACGCCCCTCCTCCCTACGTTTGCTCTTCACATCCTTCATTTGTGGTCTGTTGGGGGGAAGCGTGATGTGACACAATCCAGGGGCCAAGCCTATGTCTGACAGGACGGGGAGAAGCCGTCGGCTCTCTTTCTCTCCCTCTCCTACTGTTTTTGCAGTAGGCCCATGGCATTGTCCTGACACATGTATACCACAGCGCTCCAATCTGTAAGTCATTAGAGCGCTAGGCCGAAGCCTGTCAGCTGGAGCTCAGCCAGTGCTGCAGGGCGATCCGAGGCAGCATTTCGAGGTGAATTTCCCACAGCCCAGTCAGCCAGTGGCTCAGCGTGGCACAGCAGTGGTAGCCCACTGGCGAGGTGTCAGTGAGCACAAGACTGGATTAATGTTCTGGGTTAGATGCCAAAAAGATTCTCTTTAAACGTCGGGAAACGTGGCCAAGAGAAGAGGGGTGTTTATTAAAACACTGAATAATGTTAGGAAATACTGAAGATGAAGTGAAACAGGCATTAAGAGCTGAAGATATTGGGATTCAGGACAGAGGGAATGGCGGCACACTCTTTGATCACTCAAATCAAAGCTTTCTCAATTTTGAATTGATTCAATTAACAACTGCTTTAAGCTTGCCAAGATGAACCAGTCAGCATTCACGTCTGCAGGTAGTTTCACACAGGACAGTAGACAGTCACTATCACTATTCCAAGTGTTCATAGATTGTACCTGCATTCAAACCGTTTTTGAGTGAGATGTAATTACTGGCTACAGTTGTTTCAGCCTCTAATTAGAAACATGTAGATTGGAGGCTTGTTGTCACTCTCCAACTCACCATGCAATTGTCTTTTAATGACTACATTCACATTAATAGGCTGAAGTGACTCGTATCCAATTTTTTTTTTCCATCGATATGACTCGTATCAATTTATTTCCAGGGCGGTGTAGACACAGATGTAATTATTAGTTCAGATGTTCAAATCAGACTTGTGTCACCTCAGTATGTGGTCCTAGATCCAATACATGGCCATGCAGCATAAGTGAGGATGGTCATATTGGAATCCACATGGCTTTTTGAACTGAGCGCACAGACTTAATATAAAAATGAACGTAGTCTAACGGTTGCAAAGTTGATTCCCATCGTGAAGCCATGCGATTCACAATTTGACCATCCAATGTCAATCACACTGGTATCCACTCATATGTGCCATATTTTATTGTCTATTTTCCTCGAAAATGGAACATAATATACAAAACTGACATCACGTTCTATTGAAGAAGACCAGAAACTAGCAACTGAGACCATTAACTCCTAAGGAAAGTATTTATCGACTTAATAACAATAATAATAATAATAATAATAATAATAATAATAATAATAATAATAATAATAAATTAAGTGTCAGAGGGCTAATTTTACCATAGACTTCCATTCAGATGGGGTTCAGTTTGCAACCATTTCAGAGGACTGTTCTTTCACATGAAAATCAGATTCAAGACACTTGTATTCAGGATAGTGAACTGTCAAATCTCATCTTAACTAAATTAGAATTGAACAATGTGGCTGATAATGTGAACGTTTGTATCTGCATTAATCGATTGTATCTGCATTAAACAAATTCTAACTTATCAGATAATTTTGGCCTTTTATTAATTAATCCAATTTATAATCATTAATTATGGTTGTGTACTTTCTGGTATTTTTAAACTATTTATGTAGGATTTTAGCTTTTTTTTGTTCTGTTTGTCTTAATCTTTTAGAAAGTCTATAGATAGCCTACTCACTATGTGTGGTTATGGTTTTGAGCCTACAGAGGAGACCATGTTACCTTATTGATGTCATCATATGGTTGACAGACATCAGAAAAGTAGTAAATGTAGAGCATGTAAATGAGCTTCAGATGTGCTTGTAGGTGGATTGTCTTACACTTGAGCAAAAGCTGTACTGGCTTTTTGGCCCTTTTTAGTCTTAGTTATGCAACCAACTGTTGTTTGTATGTGCCACCATCAAATAGGTCTTCTATTTGGTGCAGGGATCGTCCGACAAAGATAATTCATGTGTTCATTCTTTGGAGTCAATGGTTGTTGTCCATCCATCCATCTTCTACCGCTTTATTCTCCACATGTGGATCAATGGTTGTTGTGAGAAAGAAAAATACAGTGGAAAATCCTTGAGCTTGATTGAAGTCATCTTGAGGTCATTAAAAGGAAGGTGAATTAATTAGACCACGACCGCCTGCTGGTAAGGAAAGGTCCATGATGGTTGCGGGTCAGCTGTAGTTGATATAGTGTCTGCGTGTGTGCAACTTTTTTCCTTGACACATGCCCATCTGAGGCAGCATTGCAGTTGGCCGTTGTTCTCCGCTATCAGCCAGCTGTCAGGGCGGTGTTTCCTGGGGTCTTAGAGCCAAGCTTAGCTATCAGCTTCTAATTTTAGTTCCAGATTTAGCATGTGGACCGGAGTATGGTATTGATTAGCCTTGGTAAAAGTTGATAACACAGCCACAATATCACACAATTTATTTGTTTTATCCTGAAAGGCTTCTATGTATTTTCAGACTTACAGTCGTGTTGTATGTATGAGTCAAATGACAAATCTGGGTCAAAAATAACTAGGGTTCCTTACAGTAGTACTGGAGGCTGTGGTAATGCCATCCAGGGTGACTAAGTGCTTCCCTGTGGTGTTTAGGGCCGAGGACCACAGCTTCAGTTTTGCGTAGTTTAGATGTGTGCGTGATGCTCAGGAGGAGTTTGTCTCTCCGTGTTTGTAAAAAGTCTCAAGGTGATGCTGTCATGACGTCTCATTTTGCAGCATGCTACAGCTCTGAGGTGATGTGATCTGTCAGGAATGATCAACACAACACTATAAGGCCGAGGGAACCGCAGGGTCAGGCCGTCGCTTTCGCTGTTTGTTTTCCTTGTCATATTGTAAAAATGTATTATGTGAACAATATCAATTAGAACCAGGCTTGGGATAATCCTGTCAGGATGAAGTCATCCATCCCACTGCCACGCAGCCAAGTGGGGACTTGAGGCCGATGGTTGGGGGCGGGGGGGGGTCTAGGGGTGTTGGGAGTCCTCTCCCAGCCAAGACGATGACTGTCGAACTGACTCCAGTCACAGCACTGGGAGCCACGCTTCCATTTTTAGGATCCTGTATTTATTTGAGGCCTGATGTTTCCCTTCAAGCAGTAAACCCTCTGCCCTACTCACTCATCCACACAGACTGACACACACGCTTTGCGCGTCTCTTTAAAATGTGTTGCATCTTAGTGTCATCCTCTGGCACTACGTCTTCAAGTGCATGTTGTTTGAGTGACTTACACGCCATTTTGCAGAGGGATGTAAGGAAGGATGGATGCACTCAGAGTCACTTTAATAAGCGCTCACAGATATGCAAGGTGCTGTTGAGTCAGCATCAACTCACTATTCAGTTTCTCTTTGGGTTGGTGTCAAACACGTTTGACATTCCGGTAACAATTTGATTCGATTTTCACTTTCAGGGGAAAAAAGTAGCACCGTCTCACACAGACAGCATGAGAAAGATTGAGAGACAAAGAGGCGTTGATTTGGAGTTGTATTTTATATTTGTGTTGAACAAGAAATATTACTACACAAAGCATAAGTGCAGTTAATGTTTGCTGTTGTACTTAAATGTTTCCATTCGTTGCCTCCTTTGTTTGTTTTTACACAGAATTCGCAGGAAATGTTAGTCAGTGTTAAAAATACAGTTTGACAAGGTTACCTCAACAGTTTATTGTTGTAATTACTGTCTGCCTTAAAAACAAAGTTTTAAAAGAGCAACCCTTAGACATAATAAATCTTACGTAATCTCATATCAAAGCAGATTAATTACAGTATAAAATAATCATAATAACATGGGCTTATACAGTATGTTGTTTCACATTTAGCTGACAAGTTATTTTTACCTCCCCCGCCCCTCACTCGGTCATTGTCCCCACTTTAAAAAAGAAACAAAAGCAAAACAAAGCACTGTGTATCGAGTTCATGTGTATCAATATAATCTTGACATAGATAATAAATAGATGAATCAATTCACCAAACAAGACTGAGCAGAAATTCCCCCACCTACTTGAAATCGATGTCGCCCAAACCAAGAAGTGTTCTTGTTTTGACTAAGCAAGAAAACCGCACCTGACGATCCACCCGAAACACAAGCACCCTTACACACTGGCTGGCACCTCACCTCACCTCAGGAAATATTTTAAAAATACAGGAGAGCCATGAGAACCATGTGCTGACTAAACGACGTGTTTCTGTACGCTGAAATTAAAAGTAAATAACCAAACCCATATTTAACAGAGGTGACTCAGGCATGAGTTACTGTAACTCCACTCTGCTCCGTGTGATAACCTCAGTCACACGAGTATCAGTAGGCTGCAGATGTTTAAAGGTGAGTTCATTGTCATGACAAAAAAAAACAACAACCTAAGTGACACATGTTAATGAGTCTTGAAGAATAGGGACACAGTTCTATTGTTATATACAAAAAATATATTGTTCCACAGTTTTTTTTCTGCTAAATGCCATAAATAAATGTCCTTTATCATAAAAAAATGAAAGTGATGAGAAAAATTGAGATTGACACAGTTTAAATCACATTTACAATCAAATGACTTTGAAACAAAAGCCTCTGATGAGGCTCGACTCCATCTTTTGTGCTGTTGTAAGTAACATAACCCTCTCCATGTGTGACGTTCAATCTGCTTGTTTTTGATTTGCTCATAATGATCTGTGGTTCTTTTCTTTCTAGCGGAACAGTATATGCAAATGTACAGTGTGTAGTGGCCAAAACATTTAATACATAGAATATTAGAAATTAAAAAAACAAAAACAAATTAAAAGTATTGAAATTGAAAGCTTGTGGTGGACTGGAAAATACTTTCTACGTGTTCATTAATGATTTGTTTCTTTTGATACCTTAAAAGAATATAAAAAGTGAACAAAGTTGAAATATCACACATTGTAATTTCCAATGTGAATCTAAAACAGCATTGTTGCCTTGGCAATTATATAGAGCAGCTGTTATTTATATAGGTCCCACACCTGCCCTGCTGACTCTGTTCATCAGTAAACAGAGATTTACTAGTTTACACACACACACACGCACACCGGGAAACAGAGCTGTGTTTGTTTTCTCATGACAATGGTCCAGGTCACCAAAGCTTCTCAAGAAAAAGAATGAGTGTAGCTATGAATTTTCCTCCTCTTCTCTCTGCTCCTCCTCTCCCTCTTTTTCTCTGGTAGCAGTAAGACACTAGTTGGCACTGCCAGTGCAGCTTATTCCCTGGCTGTGTGTGTGTGTGTGTGTGTGCGTGTGTGTGTGTGTTATGGGAGGCTTTGTAATCGGAGCTGAGTCGTTATCTTTAGCCAGAGCCGCGCTGAACACAGCTCAGGCCAGACGCAGACATTAACTCATACTTTCACTCTAACACGAGCAGGAAATGGGAGTATTTTATAATGTCATCCACTCTGTCATGAACACAATCGCTCTGTGCTCTCTGTAAACTATCACAGGGGACGCCGGTTCAAGGATATTGATGTTTCTCACAGAGCAGGAATAAAAAAAAAAAAAAAAGGAAAAGGAAAGAAATCTATATACCGTGGGTATCACATCGATACATATGTGTAATTATTTTACATATGGCAGGCACAGAGGCAATGGATTAGAAAGACGGTGTGTGTGAGAGGAGAAGCTTGAACTGTGTGTCTGCTAAATTTATCATGAGGCCTTTGGGAGCGTTGAAATGAGAACAGTGGCCTATTACTGCTAAGAAGGTGTTTTATTGAGAATACGCCGACATACCACCCCAGGGAGGGAGCTGGGGGAGAAGAGTGTGGCCGTAGCCTAAACCACTCTGCTGCGTGTGTATTCGTGTGCGTGAGACGTGCATGGGGAGCAGCTGTAGACGCATGCCGGTGTGTCACTGTCGTTTTTTTTTTTGCGTGAGCCATCTTCAGGGTGTAAGATTGGAAAAAAAAAAAAAAAAAAAAGAAGAAGCCTTTTCTCCCACTTAATTATTCCCTATGATATGCATTGGAATTGTCACTTTTGACACTTGAGGTGTCCCAGTCAATAATTTATATAGGTCAGGCCGGCTTAGCAGAGCTCATTGTTAGTTATTAGCAGATGAGAGCAGTGGCGTGTTATGCAGGCGCTCTGTTTATTTTACCAGTGTGTTTGCGGCCTGGAATGCGTCCCATGAACATTCCTTCATCCCCGGCCAAGGGTTTATAGCTGTTGATATGAGCTGCATTTTAGAGCTGTGTTATTCAGTGTCGTGTTTATTGTTATGATAATTAACAAAGTGAGGTGTTAATCTCGCCTCTTTCCTTACCCTTTAATTCATTGTTTAAGGGGTTGCACAACTTATTGAAGCTGTAATTACTGAAAGTAGGTCTGGTGAGCAACTTCTTACTTGTTTTTGTGGCTCGTGTAGGATGTAGTACAACATTTACATATAGGGAAAATTACAGTCAATGCCTGAAGGTGTTTAGTTGGTTTTTAATGTATGCCGCACATATGTACAGTGTAAATACATCAGCAGGAGGTGAGCTTTCATGCTCCTTTCTCTCTCTCTCTCTCCTGGTGAGTTCAGTAAGATCTCCAGTAGGTGGCAGGGTCCAGTTTTTTTTCCTCTTCTGTCTTTTCCTCTCACTGAGTGCACACGGGTGTTAAAGAGTGTGATGATATCATGACAGCTAATTGCTCTCATCGGGATGGAGTTGGATGGATTGCCTGGTAGTCGGTGTAATGCTAGCTATTAATGTAAGTGGTTTTTAGTTTCAGTCTGAGACCAGACTGTTGTTGTGTAAGTGTTTAAAAACTGGGGTAAAGTTTTTGCTGATGTGGTTAATTTCATGACCGAATGAAAAAAAAAAAAAAACAGAAAAACTATTGTCTGTGCTGTGTGTTGCAAGGAGTTGCGTGCTGTGGTGTTGGTACACACTGCAGAGATCCGTGTTGGTTTTACTGGAGGAAATTCAATGCAAAAACAAGCTGTTCTCATCAACACGTTATTTTGTCCAAAATAAAACATGTGTTATCAGCTTGGAGGAATCTCAAAGCGAGAGAGAAGTCCCAAATAAGTACAAAGTGCGTGAATTGTTTGTGCTTTTGTTGTTTCCAGCCTGTGAAATGAGTTGTGTCTTTGTTCTGCCACTGTAAACACCTCCATTTAGCAGAACAATAAAGCCGCTGATAGTGGGCCCGTTTTCTTTCTTTCCGCTGGATAACTGTGTTTACTTATCGGTTGTTTAATTAAAGGGCCTCTTTTCTTCAGACTCCCATTGTTAAACTACCACGGGCGGTGTCCCGGCACGGGTCAAAGGGTTAACAGCCGTCAACTGTGTCTTTTTTTTTTTCTTCCTTTCTTTTTTAACTGGCCCCTTCACAAAGGCACGGGTTCACCTGCAGCCCAGCCCACAGCTCCCTGTTGTGTGGCCCCCATTTGAATTAATTATGTTTAGAGGGCTGTTTGTGATTGGTGGAGAAGGGCGTGGTTGATTGGATAGTTTTGTATCTTGTCAGCCAGGGAGCAACCTTGCGCGTGCAATCTGTCTGTATCCTGAGGAAGGTTGGAGACTCCACAGCACAGCAGCGCTTGTTCTCAGCCTCCCTGCCTGACAGCCTGTGTGCCTCTCCCTCTCCCTACCTCTCTCTTTCTGACTCACTCACTCTCTCTCTCCCCCTCTCTCTCTCTCTCTCTCTCTCTCTCTCTCTTCCCCTCACTGCTGCTCTCTCCGCTCTGCTTCACTCCACACCGCGTGGCCCGGCACTCTGTTTACCCTGCCAGCTAAATGGAGTTTGTCAGGTTTGTCAATATGATTGATTTCTGTGATTTTGCCAGCTTTCTTGTGTTAAGGGAAAAAAACATCACAATTTAATTTGACCGGGGGAAAAAAAAAAATGGAACAAGAGGTTTATCATGTGTCTATTGTTGATGTTCTGGTTAATTTGGTCAAGCAGTTTTGTGTGAGAGGAGCTTTACTTTCCACTGACTGTTAACTAAGTCTTGTTCTGACAGGAGTAGTGTGGTGTATGTTAGGTTTTCTGTATTAGGATGCATTGTGTGTCAGGATCAGACTGAATGGATGAGGTGCTTGTGTTTCTCTGTGATCAGTGCTGCTGATTGTTTGTCAAGTGTTGAGCTGTCCACTTTTGGGTCTTGGAGTGCAACAGTTCCTTTTGCGTTGCTTGTTTGTCAGTTTGTCTGCTTGCTTCTGACGTGACTGCCATTTCGCAGTGTTTGTTGAGTTTTGTTTACTTTGCTGACAGTGAGCTAACCAGTTAAGCAGGATCCGGCTCTGTTTGAATTATGGTAAGTTCCACATAAAAGCAGTTGACAGGTTTGGTCTTCTGTGATGCATCAATATTTTTCTTGGGACATTATTTTGTTATGTAATTATAGGGCATGTGTGAGTTCATTGTAGACATTCCTATGGTAAGACATTCTAAATTCTCACATGTGGTTTTGGGTTTTGTTTGTGATGGGCGAGAGTTTGGCTGGGTTGTGTATTTTGTGATGATTTGTTAAGGTAATGAAATTCTGGTCAGACTTAAACTGAGTCTCAGGCGATGGCCTGGACTAATCGTCACGCTCCTCGCGGTGTCACAGTGAATTAAGACCGAGGCTCTCAAAGCTCTATATTTGACACCATTACCACTGAAACCACGATGGAGACGTGCTGTCACTCCAAATGTCATCGCTCATGTATACAGTATCTCCCTGAAAAGTTAGTGTGTGTGTGAATGTTTTTTTTTACATGCCTCTGTGTGTGTGTGTGTGTGTGTGTGTCAGTGCTTTCAACAAAAGGATTGTGGAGCACATTTTGGAGGGAAAGTTGTTGTCACTTTATACTTTTTTTGTATAAACTGAAAACACTTTCTATTGTTAGTTTTATCACTACAATGATTTTAAGCAATACCCTCATGCAACTTAAGAAAAGAGTCATCTGTGTTCTTTGTTTGCACTTCTTTTTCGCTGATTTTTTTAAGGGGGGAGGGTGAAATGTTTCAGCACCTTGCATCAGTGGTGGAAAATAAGTTGTCTGAACGAAAGGAGAGGTGGAGGAGAATATGAGATGGTTCAAGGAGAAGGAGGAGAGTAAAGCCGAAACAGGGCAGCGTGCACCGTAATGCTGTGCAGCTGTGCCGGGACTCGCAGTTTGGGAGAGCTGGAGTGCGAGCTGATTGGGTTGACAGTTTGTAATCAAAGTTGATTTATTGTTCATTAGTAGTGCATTAGCCCTTTCAGGCAGGGGCGTTATTTGTGCAGTGGCCTGTCAAGGCGAGGGGCTGCCAGCACCTGTCATTTCTAAACCATGACATAGGCAACCAGATATTAGCTGTGTACCCGGAGAGTTGGGGGGGAGCAGAGGCAGAAGACAGAGCCCCACAGCTCGCTGGGATATCCTTTATTTTCCCGGCACGGACCTCGACGGAGTAGTCAGACGAGTCTGAGAGGAGAGACGGGAATAGTTGAGCAGTGATATAGTGAGCCTCCAGCTGCTCTCTGCTGTTACTGTCTGGCTGCCTTCACTAAAACATGTTTTTACTTGAAAAAGTCTTTCATTCATTTTCTTTAAGAGTCACTACTGCTCTGAGTGTGTGTGTGTGTGTGTGTGTGTGTGTGTGTGTGTGTGTGTCTGTGTTTCAGAAAAGAAGATTAACTCACTGCCATGTGTTTCAAAGTGGTGAGCTGGTGTGATAATGATGACATTACATGGTGTTGAGCATTTTGTGGCTGAGGGTCCTTTTCACCACTCATTTTTTAAAGCTCCAAAGGGATGTGATGGTGTTGATATGTGTGTGGACTTAAGCCAGTAAGGCATATCCTCATTTTATTTTTTACTCAGTGTTATAAACCTGCTGATTACACTGAATATATTTTTCTATATAATTTAATTAAATGGCTGTATACTTTATATGAGTCACATAACACAACAATTAAGAATGACAAGAATCAACACAATTTGTGCCCCCTCTCCTTGCTTGCCGTCATGGAAACAAGGATTAGTTTTGCCTTGCTTGTGTGCAGAGAATAGAAACAATCTGCACGAGGATGTGTCGGCCATTGTCTTTTGACTACACTTTCATTTGAAAGGGATTTTAGAGGCTGTGATCTTAATTAAATCTCAAATGAGTCAAATAATACATCAGGCGACACGCGTCGTTGCGTAACCGTTTGGGGAACTGGCAAACCATCAATTTCGAGCGATACAGTTTACGCCAACGGTGACGATAGTCAGGAAAAAAAAATTGAAAACAGGGTGTTTTACCTTGATTTTGTAAGACAGTTTTTTAACAGCTCAATGATGTGAACTGTGGTAATGGAGGTGTGGCTTTAAAGGTCAGTAAGTGAGACTGGACCTTATGTCACATGACAGGAATACGATCAAAGACATGAGTGTTTGTTTTTGTGGGGTCTTTTTTAGCACGTTTTTGGTATGTGTCCAAATAATTGTCACTTAAAATGTACATATATATTTATTATTAATATTTAATTGAGTTAAAATTGTGAAAATAAATCTTCTAAAATACAGGTGTCAAATTGGAAATTCTACACTAAAACATGTCGATGATGCAAAGGCTGGTGTGTCTCTCAGCAGACACACCAGGTCACCTGCAGTGGTGGCTGCCTCCAGGGTGGGAAACAGCTTCCAGCGTGAAGTGAGAACTCGCTCACTTCGCCGTGCAGTTTGTTTGTATAAACCATGACAGCGGGATCACCCCCAGTGACAAAACCCCCCTCCAAAAAAACCTCTGTTTGTTTGTAGTCTGAAAGTTAATTAAAATCCAATCTTGACTTTTGTTTTTACAGTTGCTGCAAATAACTAAAGCCTCAGCCCCTTCACACCCCTTACACCAAATATAGGACATGTAGTATATACAGTGAATGAAGTGGAAAAATGGTGTGATTTGTCCTTTTGATTGTCCTTTTTATCTGAACTGTAAGAACTCATAAAGCAGCTCGATTGTTAATGATGACGATGGTCCTAACACGTACAGGGATAAGCAGTTGTCTCCAGTTGTTTCTGGTTTTTAAATTAATAATTTAACAATATGTTGTTTGTAAACATACTTTTTTTGTTAACAAGCATTTCTCAAAAATCATGTTATTATCGTTATTATTATTATTATTATTATTATCATTATTATTATTATTTGGAATTAGCTCTCCCAGTCTTGGCGATGACTCATTACGTTCTCACTTCGCTTAAGTGCAACAGCTCCCCTGAAATCCTAATTGTGGTGACATTTTCATGCCAGAGATCATAGACAGGATGGCTAAGGTGAAACAACAGCATCAAACACACCAGACTCGCTGATTTCTCTGGGGTATGTTAGTACTTTTTTCCCTCTCTTTTTTTTTTTAGCATTCCATTTGATGCCCCACCAAAAAAGATGACCCCAGGGAGCACAAATGAAAATTTGATAATCCTCATCTTTTCATCCCCAACTTTCCCCCTTCTTCTTTTTTTTTTTTCTTTCTGACAAGCTGCACCTTTGCAGCCGTTGAAACGGCTGTGTCGGCCTCACTTTTATTCACTTCCTCATCTCTCCTTCATCTTGTCCCGTTCCTCTTAATTGCCTCAGCGCGGAGAAAGACGGAGCTTCAGCTCAGTTTTGTTCACCCCTGCTCCTTTTCACCAGACTCTGACCTCTGACTTGTGACAGAAGGGGGTGCTTAGTGAGTGCCTTCCGCAATTCTGAGTCAGCGACTGTCAGTATTGGGATGTGTGGTCTGTCTTTTTTTTTTTTTTTTCATCATATTATTATATTTGTATGTGTGTGTTTTTTTCATTTTTTGGTCTAATAGTCTTTTTAGTCGTGCACAAGTGAATTTGCCTTTCTGTGTGCCATTAATGACAAAATGTATTTTATACCCTGTGTGTGCGCACGTGTTTTTGTATTTTATTATATGAATTGAATTGATGATTTCTTATCATATTTAAAAGTAACATTTTGACAGTGGTTCTCTTTTGTTTTAAATTGAAATCCATTTTTAACGCCACACATGTTTTTATGCTGATTACACAGCGCAAGCGGACGTCCACACTCCATATGCTGCTCATATACAGCGTCTTATGTGCTGCACATGTGCCTGTATGTGCTCGTGACAGTCAACACGCCACAGTTTAGTTTAGTAGGTTTGTGTGTGTGTGTTTGGCCAGCAGGCCCGTGCTGGTACTGTATATTGCCTCCAGTCACTCTGCAGCTGTGTGAGAATGTTCCGGGTTTGAATGTTTATGCATGGGAGGCACCTGGAGAGCACCACACCTTTGTGAAAATTCATAAACATCAGCTATTTCTGGCATCCTTAGAATGTCCTCTTTTTTCACACTCACATATTTGCCGAGTACATTAGCGCTGGCCTCTTGTTATTAGCCCACTGCGAGCCTTCTTTTTCAGACTATCTTTAGATGGCGATATATTTTTTCCGCGGATCATCTGGATTCATGATGTTATCCGAGAGATAAGGGAGTGCATCATATGGCAGTGCTCTAAATGGCGACTGGCGTCCTGTGTTTTTGCGTTAAATGGTCATGATAAAGCCAGGGCAATATTTTTTAGTTAAAGTGCTCCCTCCCGCCCTTCTTCTCAATAGAACCCAGTCTTAGGCAGATTTTCACTCCTTCAGCACAGGATTAAATGGTGGTAGTTACATTGATCAATAGGTTAAGAAGCGTACAATCCCTCTTACTGCTAATGACCTCAGTAGTAATGGGTAATAAAATGGGGGTCTGTAATAGCCTCTTGCTGGGGCTGTGCACAGAGGAAACTGCTCTAGCTGTAGTTACTGAGAGCCTGATGCCCATGACAAGGCGGAGTGTGAAGCCATGATAAGATCTACACCTCAGGTGTATAGAATTAAGACAGTCAAATTGAATAAAAAAATTCTGTGTAATTTGTAATGACATTGACAGCTTATTGTGAGCCGGTTAAGTGCGTACACGCTCTGTGTTAACTGGAAGGTGGCTTTCATGTTTTCTTTTGCACATCACACTCGCGGTATAATATGGCATGACAAAATGATTATGCATTTGAAAATAAGACTAAATTTACAGCTTTATCACGGTAGTTAAAATAGAGCATGACAAATATGGAGTACATTTTTAATGCATGTAGTTAAAGTAAATCTTAAAAAAAAAAAAAGAGAGACAAAAGAGAGCAGCGGTATTTATCATTGGTGTGTGTGCGTGTGAGGCAGGGGGTGGGGAGCAAGTGTCATATTTAGATGAGAACTATATATCATATCATGTATGTGCCTGGCATGTGTGACACTTTCATGCAAGCAAGTCAGAGAGGAGAGTTGACCTTCAAAATAGTTAATCAAAATTAGCGATGCCCAGGAAAAAAAGGACTTCAGTGGATAATGACTGTGAAATTGGGAAACGGGAGGCCGGGGCTATGCAAATGACAGGACAAGTCATGTGCAAAAGTCAAGATGAACTGCATATTAAGACATAATACAAGGGCGAATTAATATTGCATTTTTTTTTTCCTCCCTTGCACCCCTTTTGCCTGGTGCTGGAAATGAGAAATGTGAAGTGTATGGTAGTCCGGGGTGGAGCTGAGCCTCCTTCATTCTCTGGGGTGCCAGAGGAGCACGCTACGATGTGGGCTGGCATTGTACAGTAAAGTTAACAGAGAGTGTCAAAGCTACTCTGTCCTATTTGACACCAGTGCCCTTTCCTCTGCATTAGTAGTACAAGCTGTTCATTATGGCTGCACTTTGTTTTTGTTTTATGCTACAATGGGGAGAATGAATAAGGTAATATGCATGCAGGGTGTGTGTCAAGAAAAGCCCCTTAGTAACTGGACAAGGTTTTAAACAGCTAAATTACATTCAGAGATGCATGAAAAATTCAAATGGGGTGTCATTAGCTATAAGGCAACCGCCACAATTTTGGTAACCTTGGTGAAGACAAGACTGTCACCGGTTATGTCCGCTCTATCAGCTGCCGACATCAGCCTCAGAGACACAAAGCATATTTTAACACACACATCCTCTGGCCCATCCCGCACATGCTAATGTAAATGTGCACATAGCGCAGAAGAACCGCCTTCTAGACATACTAACAATTGCAAAGACGCAGCACTATCGAGTACATCTAAGTCGCTGTTTGTCATACAAATGTCAAGGGAAGGAGCTTCTAATTGTCTTGCACATCGCGGTGGTGAGTGGCAGCATCCAGACACTCTCTGAGTCCCCTATGCCGCCGGAGCAATTAAGGCGCCCTGACAACTATGTGTGTGCGCGTGTGTGTGTGTGTGTGGGGGGGTTCTCTTTCAGTGTCACAACAAATCACTTATTTTGAGGAGTCATGCACTCACACCTTTCTACTGGGAGTTAGTTAGTGGCCTGCATGTTCCTTAACATGGCTCCTCCTCCTCCAGGCACTCCATATCTTCACAATAATAGATCGCTGCTGACAGTGTCCCTAATGAAATGTTCTCACATGACACGGGGTGCAATGTGCAGCGTTCTTTATTTTTTTGGATGGCAGTCCTTGACGTTGTCCACAGGTATGATGGCATGTTTGCTGCGTTGTGTAAATGAGAGGCAGCTCGACAGAAGCAGATTGTATTCGATCATGTTGAAGGGTTGGTGTGTGTGTGAGTGAGTGAGTGAGTGAGAGAGAGAGAGAAGAGAAGGTCAGAAGATTGAGGTTAGGATAGATGGAGCTGGCTGTTGTGTTGCCCTGCTGTCCTTAAGCCCTCTTCAGTCTGGTGTGATGTCATAATGGTTTGAGGGGTCGATATGTGTGTTTGTGCATATGTTGGAGGGCATGTGCAGAAGATAACAGATTTCAGTCAAAAGCAAGATGTAAAGACACATATTGTACAGTGTATATACATATAGATTTTCTAATGATTACAATAAGTTAAGGTTTTTTTAATAACATTTTATAGCATTATTTTTCCTTGGCAAGTCATCACCCTTCACTTCTTTCCACATGTGACTTATTCTCCTGTTAGCTTTATCACCTAAGAATTATCGATTACAGTTCCTTGCACAAGTTCGCTGTTGCACATGTGTTGACATCTTTGTGCTCATTGTTTGTGTCCGTGCAGGTTCCAGTTTCAGTGGCTATGATGACACCTCAAGTGATAACTCCGCAGCAGATGCAGCAGATCCTTCAGCAGCAAGTCCTGAGCCCTCAGCAGCTCCAGGTTCTTCTCCAGCAGCAACAGGCCCTCATGTTACAGCAGGTAATGTGTGGCGTGAATTATTCTGTAGTGTATGTCTCTTTTTGCAGTGAAAATCAAAAAAAAAAAAAAAGTAATGAAAACTTTCACAAAGCCCACTGTTGAGCTTCTGTGTCAGACTGTGCCTCACCTGTCGTCTTCCTGCCCCTCCTGCAGCAGCAACTCCAAGAGTTCTATAAGAAGCAGCAGGAACAGCTCCACCTCCAGCTCCTACAGCAGCAACAGCAGCAGCAGCAGCATGCAGGCAGCAAGCAGAGCAAAGAGGTAGGCTGACATCACTCCAGCCGCCTGCCATTAACAAAGCCGTTGGCCAGACTGAATATGGAAGTCATGTGCCCCCACCCACCCATTCCCTCCCAACTCCATCTGCTTCCAGACTGTGGTGAAAGCAGAGAGGAGAGAGGGGGGAGAATCAAGTGCACTCATGCTTCTGATTAGCATGTCAGACTTGCCGGATAAATGGTAACAACTGACTGATACTGTGCTAAGAATCCAGTGTCTCCTTTTCAGGAACAGCCTGCACATAATGTGTGTAATATTTTACGGAGCCACAGCCTCGTTAATTGTGCTTGATGTTTTTTTTTTTTTTTTTTCTGCTCTCCAAGTAAACAAGTGTCCTGCACAACAAAGAGGTGACCGCTCCTGTAAGCCCTGTGTAGGACATAATGAAAGGCAGAAGGGAGAAAGGCAGGAACACGGAGCATATAAATCAGAGAGGCTTTTCTCAGTAATTAACATGGAAATGGCAGAGGAAGAGAAGGCATGTAATTGTGAGATATCAGTGCAGAGAGCGCTCTCAGCTTTGTTGCCTGTGTTAAGTTTTTTTTTTTTTAGTATTAATATTCTTTTTTTCTACATCTTTCTTGCGCCCTCTCCTTTGCTCCCTCTAGTACCGCAGGGTTCGCTCATAGGCCACAGCTTAATTCCTGTTAATGACTGGTGGATACAGGCGTCATTGTGGACAAAGCAAATTAATATCGTGTGGTCAGAACAAGTTCAAAGGCAAACTGGGATTTTTTTAAATGTATTTACTTTTTTTCCCCCGTTGTCCCGATCGTATTCTTTGTTTGGAGACGTGAAGGAAGCATAGAAAATTAAGCCTAATGTTAGAAGCAGACCCGCACACACACACACACACACACTCATTTGCACAAGCTCACACTCACACACGTCCATGTGCCTGTCGAAGCTCCCAACTTCAAAGTCGTAGCTCCCTAATTAATGAACTGCGGGCTTCAGTTTGGACAAGTTGTGGCGTGATGCTCCCATAAATCAACATGACAGCAGAGCTCCTCAGCCTCAGATAGGGCCTGTCACCAACTCTGCATCTGATGTAAACACTAGAGGAGCGAGGGAGAAAAGAAGGGGTAGGAGAAGGAGGGGGCGAGGAGGTGCAATTGATCAGTTGAATGGGGCATGAGAATAAAAGAAAAAGCAACTTTTGAAGCATATTATGTATGATCACAGGAAATGGATGCAGCCTCGAGAGGCTCTCTCCCTCTGCCAATGTTTTCTGTCTCTCCCCATCTCTCTCTTTCTCTCTCTCTTTTTTTCAGTCACATTTCGAGCAGCCATCAAAAGACAGAATAAGAATTATGCAGCGACTCCCCTGTGGCTGCCAGACAATAACCCCCTGTTGTTGCTTTGTGCCTCTTTTATTTAAAGACATCAAAATTTAGTTTTTCAAAGATCTTTAACTTTATATCTGAAGCTTGACAATAAAGGCCTGCCAGTGCCACTCTTTATCTTTTGTCAGGGACTGTATTTTTCTCTCCCTTGTGCCACTTCTTGTTAACCTCTTATTTGGTCTATTGGGTCTGGGTTTTTAAAGTCTCTGCATGCTGGGAGCACACAGAAGCTCCTGTCAGCTGATGGGACCAGTGAAAGAAAAAAAAAATGTGAAGAGAGAAAGGAGTTAAATTAATTTGCAATACTTGATTTTTTCTTCTCTAAAGCCGCCCTCTGTTTATTTTGCTTTGAAAAAACATGTTGCTTGTGATAATAACTCTACTGTCCCTGTAGAATTATTATCTTTATCCACAGAGGACAGGAGCAACTAATTTCACACTTTAAAAATACATATTAGTACGACTAAAAATTGTACTAAATTGAATTGCTCTAATTCAGACACCCAGATAATGCAATTGGGAGTTGAAGTATTATTACATATGTGTTCAAATGGACCCAAACTGGTCTAGGCCTGGGTGTTGCACCAGAAATAACAGAAAAAGCCACTGACAACAACAGCCAGAAAACATGGTGTATTCCAGAGCGCTGCATTTTTGGAGTGACAAGGAGATGTTGAGAATGTGAATCTATGATCTGTCATCTTTAAGAAAGGAATATTTTGAAGTTAATGGACGCAACAGGTCACTCGGGAAATGCCTAATACTAACAAGCTGAGAAATGGCATAGTGCCACCTAGTGTAGCAGAGGCGGGCACACTTCATTCAATAAATTGATTACCTGCTAGTTCTTGTATACTGGGTCAAAGACAGTCGTCCAATTAAATGGTGTATTCATACTACAACTGGATTTAACTGTGCATGGAAACATACTGAGAGATGGAGGGAAAAAAACTCCTTTCATAAATAGAATAGATCAGAGAGAATCACAGGACACCTGTATCCCAAAGTTCCCAAATATTGCTGTGAGATCCGTCCTCTTTCTCCATGTCACTTTCTCTCCTCTCATTCTGGGTTAGATTACTCCTGTACTACCTGTAAGTGAATGCGTGGTTACCCGTCACTTATGACCCTCTGCTCCAACTGACAAAGTGTCCTCTTCCTCTAAATTGATCCAATACTCTAATCAGACCTGCGTTGCCCAGAGCAATGTGTGCTTCGCTGGCAGACTGGGTGTGGGGCAGGAGGGAGGGAAGCAGATGTGGAGGAAAGAAGGAAAGGCCGCTAGACACTTTTGACAGGCTGAGTGGAGTGTTCACAGTTTATCTGGCCATTTCTGTGGCTTCGGAGCCTCCTACAAGTGACCTAACAGTTGCACCGAGACCTTTTTTTGTATGTGCTCAATTGTGAGAAGTAAACAAAAGTGGTGTATCCTGTGTTTGGTAACAGGGTGTGGTGCACAGCTTGGCAGCCCCGGTACTGCTTTTAGTGCCCCCTCCTCTCTTCCTAGCCGCTTGACAACTGGCCATGTATACTCATAAACAGGCCCAGTATCCTGTTGAGTCTGAGGCGTGCTTATTTTATCCTTATCTGTTAGGATTACAGAAGGTGCCCTGATAGATCCTGTGGTGTTATTTGCAATAGCATGACAATGTTTTGTTGAGCTGAGTGTGTTTAACGACAGCCAAGGCTGACGAAAGGGTTAAAAGTCATCGCTCTAAAATCCAAATACCGACGGTCATTTGTTTTTACTCATAGCAGATTGGGGGATAATTTCCTTCTATTTGTTATTCTGACTTTCGTCTGTCCTTTTCTTCTGCACTCTCACATCAATCCTATCAAAGTTCACACGTTTCACGTCTCAGAGACAAACTCGCCCTCATCGCCCCCACACTCCAGTCCAAAATCAGTAAAGACGCAGCACTTTTTCATTAAGTTTGCCTCGATGAAACAGCTGTAACACAGTGAGACCGACGGAGCAACCATCTCTCAGTTGGTCCACAGTATGTGGTTCAACACAGCTTGCTGTGCTGGTTTGGGGGAACAGTGTATCCCTCAGCTCAGTGCCATGCCTGGGAGAGTTGCAAGAGTTGCCAGGGTGGTTATTAAGCACTTTGACTTAGTCACACGTTGTTTGCTAAATTATGAATGGCTGTAATTAAATTCCTGTGGCTCTTATTATGAATGATTAACTATGTTGTATCGTTGTTTGTCAGTTGCCTCCCGACTCCTCGTTAATTAAGAGCGAGAGAGATGTATAGTCCACCTGTCGTAAGTGGGCACAAGCAAACCCACTCTCAAGGCAAAATTTATGAAACTTGTATTGTGCTATTTTATGTGTTAGCACGCTCAAAGTCAATTTAAAAAAAAAAAAGAAAATAAGAATCAACATGGTTTTCTTCAGTGTTTACTTTTGCTGTTGAAACATGGCCATGTTTTTCTTCAGGAGCACACATGAATATAGTCATATGCAAACCTGAAATTCATCTTTACATGTTTACACTAGCTGTTATGTTTCTATATACTGTTTGTGTGTTTGCTGATGGTGTGCCTCTCCTGTCTTTTTGCGTGTGTGTGTGCATGTGTGTATGTTTGGCTGTGTGTGCCACCAGCAGCAGGTGTCAGCACAGCAGTTGGCCTTCCAGCAGCAGCTCCTGCAGGTCCAGCAGGTCCAGCAGCAGCATCTCCTCAACCTTCAGAGGCAAGGGCTGCTCACCATCCAGCCTGGACAGACCGGCCTGCCACTGCACTCCCTCACTCAGGGTCAGTACCTGCAATCTCTTGGCGTATTTCCTGAGCTGTGCTTAAAACTTCCCGCCCACGAGCTTACGGTTGAATTTTGCTGACACGAAACAGTCAACATGTCAATGTTTGGGACACCTCATTTTCCTAAGTATGTTGATTTAAATGTTTTACATTTGTTTGCTGATGTAAACTGGAGATCTGGCCCAATTATAAAACAATTTAGTTAAAAGCGGGAATTCAGGTCACACTGATAAAGTGTGGTTTACTTTGTCATCTTCTTTTTCAGTGCAGCCTTTGACTGGGTTTTAATGATAATGATAATTCAAATTATGTAGCCGTAAACAAGGCGGCTTCCTTTCAAATGGCAGGGATAGTGTCACAGGACAGTCAAATGATCTGAAAGGACATGATGGTAATGCCACATGCCCTTGGTGCTAAGTAGATAAGTAGAGATCATGACCCACTACAGTTGCCACCAACCAACACGAGACATGGACACTCGCCCTCAGGAAAAACTGATTTTAGCCATTTTATAAAGGGTTCACCTTATAAAAATCTACATCCACTTATGTCTACAATTTCTTGAGAATATTTTTTATCGCATTTTCTTGACATTAGACAGCCTGTTCTGACTGGAAACTAAAATTTGTTTCACTTTATTAACCATTCACTCCCAACACCAAAGTCCTGAGAGAAAATCAATCAAGCAATTTTACAAAACAGCACACAAGAATTGTTGAGATACTGTTTCACCATGGAAGGCAACCCCACACAAGTAAAAGGGAACTGGCCGTGTAACCAGAGGGTTGCCAGTTCAAATCCTGGAAAAGGTCAAGGACTGGTGTACCCAACCCCCATTGCTGAAAAAAAAATCTAATTCAGACAGACAGACGACTTTATTAATCCCTTTGGGAGGTTCCCTTGGGGAAATTAACAGCTCCAACATCCACACACAGCACTGTTAAAATTAGAGTCACACTTTACAGGAGACCGGAAAGAGAAACACCCCAGGTACCAAACACCATAAAATATAGAATAAAATAAAATAAGATAAAATAATTCATCAGTAAATCCATAATTGTGGGTCCTCTGATGCTAAAACCACTGATTTTCTCTATGGACTTTGGTGTGGGAGAGTGAGCAGTTTACATCTAGGCTGTCCAGCACAGAGACAAATCAGCGAGCATATTCTTTAAATATGTTAGATTTAAACAGGACTAGAGTAACTAAAGTCTGTATTCCATTGTGTTCTCGCTGGCATCTCGCTTTTTAAAAGCTTTGATCTTCCACTGTCACTGTCCTGCTTTAATACCTTTGCATATTTGCTTAGTTCATGTGAACAGTGCACTTTAATCCTAGCTAAACACTTGTAAACTAAACTTATGTACTAAATGACATCATTACTGAACTATTGCAGTTAGATCCTGGTAAGCTGTTCTTTGTCTGTATATCAACCTGGGCAGTAAAGGTGCAGGAGTTTGTTTTTTTTTTGTTTATTTTACTTTGTCTTAGCTTTGGTCTTTAACTCTCTGTGCTTTTTCTGTGATTGGCATCCGGGTGGCAGCCTTCCTTGAGCCTGAAGGGAGACTGGAACTATTGTTCGTAAACTGCCAGTGAACTTGTCATTGTGAGATTACTCATTCCGTGATGGAGACTCAACACTTGTTGTTTGGCAAGGAAGTTTATTTCTTTATTTATTCTTGAATATTTTCAAAAGGAGTGGTCACATTATGACAGAGGTGCCGTCATAAAGGATTTAGAACATGACATTGACTATTCATTCCCAGCTAAGACAAACAGTTTTGAAATAACAAGATAAGGCCGATAAAAACGGGAGTTTTTTTTTTTTGGGGGGGGGGGGGGTGCTTAGGTAATAGGCAAACACGAACACAGTTTGTACAGTGGTGTTATTGTTTGGACTGGGTATGGAAATCACTCATCCGCTTGCAGACGATTGCCGTGGGCACAGGCGTGGAGCGCGGCCGTGCTGTGCTGAAGCGCTCTGTGTCAGATGTCTGGCAAACACTCACACACCCCTTGAGTAAAGCATTATATGGGTGATATGGCATGTTGCTGTACTCATAATGGACAGTGTCAGAACATCCTGTTTATATTGTGTCCTCTTCACACACGCACGCACACCTCTCTCCTAAACCTTATAATAGAGTTATTGTGACACACATCACAAGAGAGAGAGAGAGATTTACACCTGTTCATTGTTTCACAGTTTATTCTATTCAAACTGTGATTTGAATTAATTAAGTGATTGATTGATGGATTATTATATATTATTGTTTCATGAATGGAAATTATGACCAGCCCAATTATGTCAGCTTACATGACACCATTATTTACAGACAGCAAGTCAGAGTAGAGCCTTAATTAAATATAGCAAACAAATAAACCTTCCCGATGTATTTTTCAGACTCAAGACACATACAATAAGTTGCAAACTTATAGAAATTAAACTTACACATCTATTTCATTCTGTCATTATCAGTAAACCAGATTTTGAAGAGAGGTTTCATTCATAAAGGTGTTCTTATGAGGAGAACAAGTGTGACACATTCACAATTTCACTCAAGGCACATAATTCACGCAACCTGTTTTTTTTCAAGAATTGAAACATTTTTAACTGAGCAACTACCCGAGTCCTTGACAAGTTTTCCTTAAAGTAATCGTATTATTTTTCAATGTTTGCTTAAAATGGAGACCATTTATTTCTCCTTAAGCTCTATCAAGACATTATTAATGTAAGTGCATTACAGTACACAGTTAGGCAAGTAGAAAATCTGACTTTTAATTTTGAGTGAGAACATTTTCTTTCCAAGTCTCTAACAATGCGTGAACATGAATTATAGTCATAGTTGACTTGGCTGACTGAGGTCTTGTTTCCTGTAAACAACAACACAAGGAACTGAGTCTCCCTGTGTACAATTCAGCGATTGTTTCAGTCTGTTACAACCAGTCAAACCAGGTGAGTTTGCCCTTGCAATCCATTGATGATTAACTCTGTGTCTCTGGCAGCTGTTACGACACTTAGGCTATAGTGCTTCAGGCCCCAGTTTGTCTTCCTATTCTACATATTTTCTGCTTGACTGTTTAAAGTTATTGATGACCTTTCTGTTTTCCACATCACTAAACTCTTTCATGCACCAGTGGGCCAGGCCCGTGGTGCTCAGATCTAATCTGCATTATTCTGCTAGTAGTTAGCAGTTAGCACTGTGTCGGAAATGATGAGTTGATCTGCTGTGTTTGGGTGATTATGGATATAAACTTAGGCAGTAAATTGGCACGACTTTTTCTTTTGTAACTGATGATTTCATGTGTTTCAATTCAACATCGACAGCTGTATAATTATTTTAAAAGGCCAGTGCAAACACAAGAAACCCACTCGAACACCTTTTTTTCCCCCGTGCTGAGACAATGAAAATAACTAAAGCTTTTCAATAAATTGGCTGCTGTAACAGAGTAATTAAGAAGAGTATAGGTGTATGATCTGTATTTGTGCTGTGATGTACTCATTTTTCAGCTAAATGTTAAACTGTCTGCTCGGAGAGATTTGTCTTTTTTAGTCAAAGCGAAGGACTAAAGGAATGCATTTTGATTTAGACACTCAGAATTTGATAGCACTAATTAAGTATAAACTTGTAGATAGCCGTTTTGAGTGAAAAACAATTGTCACGTTATCTGGAGTATAATTTGTTTCTCTTGTCGTAAATTCTTTTGACATTAATGTTCAAAGTCTTGGAAGCGGCCAGACGGTATCTGTTATAAATTACAACGCTGTGTTTGGGGAGGATATATCTCTCATAAATATAAATTTGATCCATCCACCCCCCCCCCCTCCCCCTCCCACAAAAAGCCTGTCCTCTTGACCTGATAAGTGAGTCAGTGGTTGCTCGGGCTCACGTTGCTCAGGTGTGTGTCTGTGTGTGTGCGTGTGCGTGCATGTGTGTCACAGACGTGGACAGTGTTTGCGCACATCCTGGCCAAAATGGCCCCTCACCCTCCGAGGTTGCTCTGCACGAGAGTGCGTTCTCGTAGCTGAGCAACATCATTTAAGCTGTCTCGCGGAGGCCAGGGGGACAGTGACAAGACAAATTTGTCGGTAATATGAAAGCAAAGAATGTGGCGAGCCATGAAGTGCTCACAGAACAGCAGCACATCAGGGACCGCGGTGGGTAATGCGACTGACCTGTCAGTGATTGATATGTCCAGCAGTGGGCTACTGGTAATAGTTCCTGCAGCATTAGGACAGGACATATTTCAGGCCGAAGGGGTGCATATCAGCAGGCCAGTGATTACGGCAACATAAACAGGGGTGCAGTAAAGGTCCCAGCCTGACGGAACAATAAACTAATAGCGATGTCACTGTCCCCCCATGGCACCGGCACTGTGTGTGAGAAGTAACAGCTCGGTTTAAAGAGCCCGGAGCACTGGGGGCCATTTTTTATTTGGGGGATGATGGCCTGCAACTGATGTCATTATGAACCTTAAATCAACTTTCTGCTTGCTTGAACATGGTCACCTGGGTACAGGGGGACAAGGACAGGAAAAGGTTGAAGAGCTCGGCCTGTCTCGGTGCCAGAGCTACCTGCAGAGGTAAAATTGAGTTGAGAGGCCGGTGATCAATCAAGTGTCCCAACAACATACATTTTTTAAAGTGCTTGTCCGTATTTCCCAGCCGTAATGAGTGGAACAGTTGTGCTGAAAAATGGAAGGAGGAAAGATAAACCAATCTGGCATTTAAAGGATGGACAAACTGGGGGCCCAAGAAAGAGGATTTACAGATCAATGTCATTATGTGTCCCTCAGTAATCAGATGGAGGGAAACTCAATGCGTTTCCTCAAAACACAAAAGATAATACCTGCTGAGACACTGGAGTAATGGTGTTTTATTGTCATTTATGTGAATCATGAGCCACAGCTGTTGTTAGAAAAGGTTAGGGTTAGATACAAGAAGAACAAGGGAAGAGACAAACAGAGGGCAATAAAACGACGGACTAGATCCAGAAAGAGACAGCTTGGTCCCACTCTGTTACCTCTCTCATCAGACCAGTCTATCCGCTGCGGTTTCGTCTGAGTAAACAGTGGTGTCGGGGTCACCAGGACTGCTGGGTAATTGAGCCAGTGCGGGCCGCCCTGTCAAGCACATCGGCTAAAAATACATCGCCCACTGTCATCGGGCACCAAGTGGGGGGGAAAATGATTGGTCCCGCTGTCGGAGCACAGGACACTCGCATCACCAGTGACCTTCCCCTTCCAAACCAGCCGTCATAAAAAGAAACACAACCAAAAGGAAACAAAAAAATCAAAAGAAATCACCTTTTGTTCCAAAGTCTCCGTACCCCATCAAAACAACAATGGATCCTTTTCTATAATGCAACTCAAAATCAGCAAGTATCGGATTAGCATGCTATAACACAAGCGCCAATATTAAGCATGTTTAGCCTGTCGTGGACGTGCACTTTGATTAGGCCACATCAAGGCATTGAAGAGACTAAAGGCGAATACAGGCGGGCAGAAAAGAGCAAGTGTGTTGAAATATTTGAATGAGGAAAGACGCTCCTTGGAACGTGGAAAGGTTATTGATTTGTCCTGCAATCATTTCCTGCTCTTTGATATGCAAACGATCTAGTGTGAATTTACAGCAATCCTATCAGACTCATTTCACAGTTCTTAGCCCCTGCGTCTCTCTGGAGTCCTCTGCCTCATTAGGCCAATGTTCTCCATTACCAGCATAATTAAAATCTTTAGTAGCTTATCAAATTAAAAATATTTTTGCTGATCGTATTGAGATCTTCACCTCATAGTTATTTTCCACAACAGGAATAAATTAAGACTAAGCAGTTAGCACACAATGTGTTACAATCTGGCGCGTGAAAAGGAGCACTTCTGGTATCTATAGAGCTGCTGATGAGAAACGGGGAGGCGGAGGGGGAACCCAGAGAATATAAACCCGAGTAGATAAGCATGTGCAAATCATCTTCCATTTGCCAGTGCTCATTTTCAGAATGGATTTAATTAATTGTAATGTTAAACGAGCGGCCTTTCCTATTTGCTCTGTGGTTAATTTCAACACATTTCCAAGGGCCTCGTTCACCATACTTAAAACATGTGGCTTACTTAAGCTCAGATCTGAATACTTAATACAAATCCACACACATTAGTCTTTTAGATCGTTTAGAATGCCGTTAAAATCAGGCTTAGCCCGCCCAGATGTGTTATGTTTAAACTGAGAATACATTACAGCCACAGCTTCTGCACCAAAAAAAAAAGAAAAATAAATGTTATTTGTTTGATACTATAACAGCTTTTATCCTCATTTGTGTCAAGTGACAGGCTTTCCTGAACAGTGACAGGAACACCGTTGCTGCTCTATATTGTGTGCCAACAAAGGCTGTCCACTCTGACACGGAAAGTGCTGTGCACAAACACAACATTATCCTTCTTCATCCTGACTCTTGCCCTGGGTACTGGGACCACTGCCATTCACAGGCAGAAAACACACACACGCACACATGAACACACTGTAGATGTGTTACCACTATACTGGAAAAATGTCGTCTGTCTTCAAGGGATTTTTTTTCAAAGGGCTGTGTGAGCTGCAGTGTGCTTGACTTGTTAAATGAGGTTTAAGTCTTCTGTGTCAATTGTAGGCGGTGCAGAGCTTTAAGTATTTTGCACATTAATGCGCTTTGGAGAATATTACCCCAGGGTCCTGTTTCTCAGGGAGGCAGGGGTGGGATGTTTTCTAGTGTTGCCATTGTAAACTTTTTGTTGTGTGTGTGTTCTGCACATCTCTGTTGGTGAACGAAAATGATGGTAATTATTCAGATTTCATGCCTTGTCTGGATGTTAATTATTTACTCTGGGCATGAAATCTGCGTGAATGCCAGGGATTTGTGTATACAAACACGCTTCAGATCACAGGGAAAATGGGAGGAAGAGGGGGTGGCAAGAGCATTCAGTGCATTACCCTGTAGTGGAATATTTTCTAATTAATACTCAGCTTTGTTTACAGAGGCTTTGATTTAATTAAGTGATGACGAAGAGAGTCGGATTAGCTGTTAATTGATTTAATTATCCATTTTGTTTGTCTCAGGCATGATTCCAGCCGAGCTGCAGCAACTGTGGAAGGAGGTGACAAATGCTCACGTGAAAGAGGAGCACAACAACAACCACAGCAGCAGCAACAACAATGGCCACCGGGGCCTTGACCTGTCTTCCCCGGCAACGCCAAAGAACCCTCTTCTCAACCATCACGCCTCCACCAATGGCCAATACATGAGTCACAAGAGAGAAGGGTGAGTCTCTCTGTCTGTAAGACGTTTAAGATTGCTTTTGTTCTTTAAATTTTATTTTCATTTGCATGTGTCTTACATGCGATGCATGTGTCAATATGGACTCATAAGGTCAAATTCATCACAGCTAATGTCATCACGCGAGACGTTTTCCTGTTACTTTGTCAACTATGTCGGAGAAACAAACCACACTGTCGTGTTTGTGTCAAGAAAACAGGGGGCCACTTATTTTTACTTCAGTGTTTTCACTGGGCCTCAGTCGATGGGACACATGTTTTGCACAAATTCTTAACTACATTATTTTTCGTTCAGGCCAACACACTTCTCTGTGGGATTAGGAAAAAATGTGCATGCAGATGAAATGGGATCACCATAGTCTTCATGAGGAGGTCAATGGCCTGACCCCCTCATGCTATTGTTTCACTGGAAGTGCAGCTGTGACTGAAGTATCAGCGTCCTTTCAAAAAGAAAAAAAAAGAAAAAAAAAAAAAAACATTTCTTTGTATGCTGGGAACTTGTTGGCATGAAGAATTAACCTGTCAGCTCAGGAGAAAAAAATAACAACAGTGCTGAAAACAAAACAAACACTGGGTGTAACATATTTTCGTTATGAATCATGTATGGAAGGCAGCTACGTGTGTGTCTTTTAGGAAAGAATTAATTTGGCATCTTACATGTTTGCTTGTTTTCTTGCACCAAAGCCTGATCTTTGAACTGCGAGTGAGGAGCCTCCAGGCACGATGAGCTCACTGCATAACATCTGACTTGTGTTCTAGTGATCAAAACCTACGCATCATTATGAAAGCAATGCAGATGAGAACATGTAAGGAACAGTACGGCAGGCAGACGTTTGTAGGTGAAGAGGAGCTGGTATGTGAGGGGAGAGGATCTGAGTGACACTGAGAGGAAATACTATGATCCATTGAGGGAGACATACAAATGGAAAGCGGCTATTTCTTTTCAAGTGGTGTTGTCAGATTCAAATGGATTGATGACATACCACCTGTACAGACTTATCCTCTTCACTTTTACCTTCCAGCAAATAGTTACACACACACACACACACACACACACGCACACACACACACACACTCTGCAGAAAAAAAAATGGTATTAGTTGCTCCTACAGTTGACAGTATCCACCGGCTTGCGTTTCTTCAGCCAACATCTGGCTGAAATTCATATTTTGGTGCAGCTGGAGACAAATTGGAGGGGAGGATATCAATTCACTCACTACATCACACATTGTCGCAAGCGGGCAAACAAGGTGAGCATCAACGGCATTACAAGGCGAGAAAGCAGGCTCAGCCAGAGACACCGGATAAGACGAAGCCCAAGAGTCGGCAGCCCCTCCGCCTCGTGCTGACTGTCAGAAATTAAAGAGGATGTCAACAGCAGTTTAACACAAGCTTAAGAGAAGAAAGTGGTCTCCGACTGAATATCCCCACAGTACCTAGGTCTGTCAGAAAAACAAAAATCCAAGCAGAGGATTCTCGTCCACCCCTTCTGCTCAGGGAAGTCATGGATTATATACCGCAGTCACTATGAACAGATGACTGATACAGAATGAGCACAAACACCCTTTATTAAACACTTGAATGAGATGAATTTAGATCCACACAAGCAATAATCCTTTCTTGTGATAATTTTGGAAAAATTTAAATTGCACAACTATCAAGAGCATTATTGCTCTCTTTTGAAGATGCATACTCAATTCTAATCAAATTCCATGGGAAGAAAAAGGAAATATTATTAAGTATGATTATTCTAAGCAAAGCTCTGAGAAAATGTCTGTGTTATAATCCAGGGATTTGAATAATCAGGTTGAAGATAATGGGCTGGGCTGGCCCGGGCATAAATAGAGAGCATCCACTCATCCTTCTAGTGCTGAACTTAATGAACTTTTAATTGATGCGGTTTTGCAAGTCCTTTTGTCATGCAACAGAAACAAGCCTCTCTGCTGATGGGCCTGTTTTCCCGACTGGCTTGAGATTGGTTTACAGCAGGCCCTAAGTACCATGTAGTTAGTTTCATGTGTCATATAAAATCTGCCCAGGCACAACGACGCCTGCAACTAAAACCTTAAGTGCATCCACAGGAATCACTCACCGGCTTTGCACTTCCGTCTTAAGGAAGGAGGAGAAATTCAATCACTGCCGGCTTGACACACTGAAGACGAGGCATGTGTTCCTGCTTTTAGTTGTCTCAAAGAACACTTTGCCAGGCAAGCTGGGATTTGTGTTTGTCTGAGTAACATCTCTGATATGACCAGGGCCTGAGTCACTCAATCCGTCAGTGCCCGCCGTTTTCCCCAGCCCACAAACTGCGATGCACAGATAGAGATATACCCCAGTGAGCCAGGTCATCTTTACTCAATGATTTGCTTATTTAAATGAAATGTGCCTGATCTGTATCTGACACAAATTCCCAATGTAGTGCTGCATCAGCTTTGTGAGGGGGAGCATCCTCACAAAAGCGCTTGGCCCACTTTACTTCCCAACAACCATCAGTAACCACAGCTTGGGGACTGTAACACAGCAATCTGTTAAAGAGATAAATAATCAGATTTGGCACAGCACTCCCATCGCTTTCTTTTGCCTTTCATTTGTCTTACACCAGGAAAAAAAAGATAATTAAATCATTTACAGTATGGCGTGCAGTGGCACAGAAGGCGCGAGGAAAGCATCGAGCATAGAGTCCGGAGAGTTTAAAAGAGGGGAGGGGGTGTGTGTGGATGGAGGGAGGAGGGGAAGAACACCAGGGAATGGGCTAAAATCAGTACCAACAATGAGGGAGGGTGTTGTGGCTGCATTCATACACTGTGGCCAGATTCTGACCCAGCTTGGTGGACATCAATCTTCCCACGTTTGCTGATAGATTGAGTCCATCAGCCCACACTGCCATAGATCATGACTTGTTTATGGCCCAAAGCATCTCATCAAAAGAAGTGAACTAGAAAACAACTGGCTACCAGCTGTCGGAGGCATCCCTGTGTGCAGTTTCCTCCCCCACCCGTCGACGCATAAACACAGAGCAACACCTGAAAGGTTTGCGCAGTCTCTGTTCGCATCTATAAGCACTTTAATGTCCTCTCTCCTCTCAAGGAAGCTGATGACACGGTTTTCCTTATTGCTGTTACAAGATCATTAGAGTGTTCTTCCCCCGGGCTGCCTGACAATAATAACATCCTGACGGACATGTCGTGGATGCTAGTCAAATTTAGTACAATGCAGGGAGCTGCTGAGCTTTTTCTTCCTCTCGTGAACATATTCTCAAATGGGAGAAAACCCCACGAATCCTACACCTGTCTCCTATTACACTAATGTCGCTCATTTGGTGTAAATTCTGTCATTTACTACTGTTTAGCCATCCACCATTTAAAAAGGCTCCTCTGCTGCCAGCCCCCTCACCACACTTAGTGCTCACTGATTCCCAGTGCACTCCACATTTCACTATCTTATTAATACAGAATTAACCAACAAGCCAGCTCACATAAAATTAAAAAAAGGATCACTTTAGATTAAATACCAGCATTACCTTCACCAGTTCACACACTTCCTTGTTAAAAACTCATTATTATAGGTCTTGTGCTGTCTATTTATTAGCTGTATCAAAACAGAGGTCTTAATATGAATACATAATTCATAATTGAATAAAAAAAAATCTGACTTTAAAGGAGGAAAGGGGGAAAAAAAGCCGCTAACCACATTCATGAATGCTTGACTGCCTCCTAATTGCGGTGCAATTATCACATGTTATGAACAATGTGAACTCTTAAGCAAGTAATTAAAACACAAGGAAACCTGTGACGACCTTTGAAATTCCCTGTTTGAGGTACAGCTTTGCTAACATGGATACAAATGAGATTTTAATCTGAACATCAACTTGCTTAATCCTGCAAAATTGGCTCACCATGCTCAGATTAGTTTTTTTTTCTTTTACTCACTTGTTTTCACATGCATTCTTAAATCCCAGCAGATAAATGATTGGCTCAGCAAAGCAATATTTTATTGTTTGAGTATTCCTTTTTCAAAGGCCCTTAAGTAGTGGTATTAGACATGATCTCTTATTGGATCTATGTATATGAATGAGACCTTAGCAGCTGGAGTTACTCCCACATGACAACACAAATAGTTTGTGGTGTAATGAATCTCCCTATTCAGCCTTGTGTCTCAGAGAGCAGGGCTCATGCTGGAAGAGTAGCAGCAGCAGCAGCAGCAGCAGCGGCGCTGCGCTCACGAGTCACCAGAAGCACAGGTGGTAGCGATATAGGCCAGTCCCCCAGGCTCTTGTAGCTGAAAGTTGTGTGTCTTGTACAGTGCCTTGTGTCCATATGGCTGCCTGTCTCGCTCTCTCAGCAGACACTGCCTGCACATGGGCTCCTTCCCCTCCACGCTGTTTGTGGTTAGCTGTGGTTGCACGCCTCCCTCCATATGGAAGATATTGTAAGGTTTGTTTTTCAGAGATGTTCCTGCTATTTGACTGATTGTACGAAGCCAGACGCTCCCCGTGGAGGCATGCTCGTCAGCCCCTGGTGACATGGATCGGTCAGTAGATAAATTAAGACCAGGCAGAGGTGTTTATGGGGTGTTTGTGCACAGTGTGAAAGTGGAGTTTTGTGTCATGGTGCAGACTTGCTCCAGGTGGGCTCTGCAACATGATGCAGTGGGCAGCGACTGAGGGAGCCCCCTCTCAGGCTTGATCAAAGGGAACTGCAACATGGCAGAGCGATACTAAATAATTACATATTGATTTGGTTGTGCTTTCACAGTGTGATTCTCCTGTTTGACGAGAAAAAGAAAGAGGAGGACACACGGGTGAAATGATTCCACACAGACTGAGGCTCAAAGATTAGGGAGAAGTCAACGTTTTAGAGCGGGAACAGAACGGGGCTAACTTGGGCGTCAGCTATATCTCTTGCCAAGTGTGTCCAAATCCCCACCCTGCTAGGTGGCAGGTAGAGACCCCCTTTCATCTTGTTAGTCATTTTTCCGTTGACCTATTGTGTCACAGACCAAAACAACTTTAGTGGCATGTTGGTACCACATCAAGCACCATTCCAAGTCTTTCTAAAAGCTGATAACTAAATTCACTCTCCTTGTCTGTCCAAAAATGTGCAGGTCTGGATTTTGTCATGTATGTTTTCTCACTTTAGTGGTCTACTTCCGGGTTATGCCTTTTTCTCTTAATTCCATGTCAAATCCCACAAGTTGGGAATTGTGGGATATGCACAGAGATCATAGGCGAGTTTGTAGATCCAGTTAAATGTATGCATGCATGCAGTAGTAATTCACTTCCCAAACAGCAATTTTTTTTAATCAATTCTCACATCATGTAAAAATACTTCCTTTTTCTGTGAATTTCTCTTTCAGATCCACGTTAGAAGAGCCTTCTCACAACAGCCACCCTCTCTACGGTCATGGTGTTTGCAAATGGCCTGGATGTGAAGCCGTGTTTGATGATTTCCATTCATTCCTCAAGTAAGTTAAAGCCACAGTCAGAAGTGTCTGTGTGTGGGTGTGTGTGTGTATTCCCCAGCACTGGGTCATTTACAACAGCTCAGAGGCACTACAGGTGCAGCTGCTTGTTTTTGCTGAGTGTTGGTGCCTTGGGTCGCTGCTCTCTTGACAAGGGTACTGTGTGGTGGGGGTCTCCCTCTGAGAACGGCATGGGCCTCTAATTCCTCTGATAAGTGTCCCATAGTGACTAGGGCCATTTTTCCCAAACAAACAACGATAGGATGTTTGTCTGTGGCAGCCCACCCTTAGGGTGCGCCGCATGTTTGCCCTTGTAAACGGACAGGAGTGTGCGTGTGATTGTCTTGCTCAGCTTTACACTTGTTGTCTGTTTGTTCTCTGTCTGTTTTGCATCACGCCGTCCTTCTTTGCTCTTTGGTTTGTTTCTTTGTTTTCTGGTTTACACTATAAGCACAGTGTTAATTGTAACCATGTAAACAACACTGAGCGCTGCAGCCAAGTCAGCATCAACTGCTGTGTGGCACTGTGAACAGTGTAACACGCTTGACTCTGTCCAGCTTGACACGGGCCTTTGTTGTGAGCCACGAGTCCCTGGCTGATTCAGAACTGAGGTTTACCAATCAAGCCGGTGTGCAGTGCACTGTGCGTAATCCAACACATAACAGCGCCAACATCTGCATCGTGGCAGACGATCAATGGCTCACTGTCACCCCAGATTAGTCGCACTCTAAACAAGATATGACACAATTCCATTATGGTAAAACAAGCATTCAGCGAACACAGACGCAGGAGGAAAAGGTGCTCTCTTGCAGGCTGCTGAAAGTTTTGTCTGCGTTTCTCAACATTTTAAGCCGTCTTTTGATGGTGTTTGTACAGTTATGTCCGTTCCCACTGAGCATGTTTTTCATCGGAAGACTTTATCACACCAGAATGCACAATACACTTTCTGTTCAAGACAAAAAAAAAAGAGAGACTCACTCATTTTGATTTTCATTAAATAAACATCCTGTGACATTGAGTTATTAAACAACATATTAAACACACACTAACATATTTCAGGTTTGGGAGTGACCCTTAAATCCATCACTATTTATTGTATGCTGACATTGCCTCACCCTTTGTTTATAGAATTGAGGGGAATTAAATTCAGTTCGCCTGGTAGAGCTCGGTCTGAAAAAAGTCTCCAAGTGCACTCTGCTATGTTTTTACAAGTGTTTTTATCATGGCAACATCTTGTTTACTTTAGTTGCCTGCTCAAACTGCTTGGAACATGTTAAGAAAACATTTGGGGAGAGTCTCCACAAAGCTGCCTTTGTTTAGCAGCAGGCAAGAGTGCGAGCAGCTCACCAAGGTGTTAACTCTCAAACCCTTAAGCACTTCCACATGAAATACAGCAACTGATACTGCGGGCCTCCAAAAAGAATCAAAAATAAAAACAAAGAATACATCAGCCATTTTAATGCTCGACAAAAAAGTCTCCAAAGGTTTGGGGAAATATTGAAAATATAAGTGAAGTGTGTGTGTGTGTGTAGTCAGCAGAACAGAGTGTACCGGGAGAAAGAAAGGTGAGGAGGACTCTAACGTCAACCAGATTTCAGCTCCACACGCCAACATTAACAGCTAACATGGGACTGAAATGTTGTTTTAAACTGTGTGTGTATTTATTCTATCTTTTAAGGAAAACATTACATACCTACACACACTATCTTGATAAATCCAAAGCACCGACTCGCTGTTCCTGTTTTTGAGCTTCAGTGTTCAGAAGGGTGTGGTTGGGTTCACGGCAGAGCTTGGTGTTTTTTATGGGGGTCAAGTCCATCTCCTCAGTGTCCAGTCAGAGGTCAGAGCCAGTGAAACACTGCAGTGCCCTCTAGTGCTGCACAGTCCGCCTGCTGAGACCATAAAGACTCACAGTATCTCTCACACCTCCTCGCAAGGTGGTATTTGTTCTGTGAGTTACGGAGTCATGTAAACCACACAATAATACACAAGTAAGCCCAATGTAAAATAATGTAAAATTAAAAAAAAGGTGAGGTTAGGGTGCTTAAAAACAAATGGAATCAGTAATTATATCGGAAAATCATTATATGTATACATATATATATATATTTTTTTAAACATCAGGTTTCAATGCATTTTAAATGTTAAGTGTAAAGATGTGTGCATTTAATTTAAAATTCCACTCAGGAATGAGAAAGATAAACCTTCCTTAGAGACAGCCTTAAGCTTTGGGTCCAGTATTTGTAATTAGAAATTGTAAAGAGAGGAGGGGGAGGAAGAAAGATGGAAGACAAACTAACTGATATGTAAAAAACCGACTGTTACACAAATGTCTTTTTAACTTGTTTTATTGTGGCAATTTATATTAGGGGCTGTCATTCTGCCAGAGAGCTTTTAAAAGTGGCTTCATTTGAAGTCCAGAAAGTGACACATGCCAGCGTTCATAGTCTCCCTCGATGTCAATTCCCCCGTATCCCCTGCTCCCGTGTCCAGACACTCCTCTCAAGGCTGCATTAGGGCCATTTGAATATTTCATTTCCTATTAATTATGCACTGTGACTCTCCATGTCATTAGAAGAAATAAAGTGGAATGTAACAAAGGATGAAAAGAAGCAGGGCACATGTCTCCTATGAACAGAGAAATTCCAAAGCTGCTCACGTAGGCCACCCTTCATTGAAAATTCACTCTGTGCCAGTTAAATTGAAGCTGAAACGTCTTTACCTATTATTTTCTTCTTTGAAATTTAGTAAGATGTCCTGAAATGTTTACCAGTTTCATTTTCCAAGGTACTTAATTAAATAGCCATTTATTTGACTCAAACAAATGGACGGCTCAGAGAACTCTGAATTGATTTCAGCTAAAAAGGTTATTGTCCACAGCTGCTTTAAATATGCCATTTTAATTTCTTTTTCGCCACAATAATTAACATCAAGGCAGGGAATGTATATTGCAGTGATTTTGAAAAATGTGTTACCGGAATACAAAAGATCTGAAGGGGTAGAGGAGACCGCGGTTCCATAAAGATTTAAATCATTCACCTCAAGGTTGAGGAAAAAAAAAAAATGCCGTTTGCTGAAGAGAAACTTTCACATTTCAGGAAGAGCATCATCAATTTTCCCCTCTTTTCACATGTGTCTATTTTCTGAGGTTATGTAGGGTTTTCCACGCACAAATGTGTTGTCTGTGCATACAGCAGTGGCGTGAAATTTATTGGGCTATCATAACACCAGCACTGCCACCGTGCATTCACAGGCCGACTCTGGCTATTTTTGATTTGCAGTAAATGACAGAAAAAGTGCATTTGAAAAGGCAGACGCGTTACGTGCCTCTCCCCCATCTGCCGGCGCCAGCCTGGTGACAGTGACCTACATGGTCACCAAAGATGTGATATAATTTATGATATATATAATATATTGGATCCATTAGCGAGCATAATGAAGTAGTGAAATGAAAGGGTATTTGTGAAATCAGTTCAAACATCCTGCTCGGATTATGATTAAATGATTAATGAAATGCCCCTGCATAAGCATTTTCAAACAGTAATTCATGCGGCGACTGATAAAATTCCTCCAATCATATTTCCTTCACTTGTGAACCTTATCTCCACCATTTTATATAAATCACAGAGGAAAAAAAAATAAGAACCTGTCCGCTGAACAGCGAGCTACTTATTTAGATTAGTTATAAATGTACAGGAAAAGAGAACATCTTCCCCGTATAAAATAATCACGCATAATTATATCCATAATTCAAGTTTGTGACAGATCCCATCTCGTCGCCCTGTTGTCCTCCATGTTTGGTCTGGCTTTATGGCCTTAATTTTGAAATATCAACAGGGGGAAAAAAAAGGAAAAAAAAAAATCATCCAAAAAGGTTAAATGCAGTGAGGCAGGTGGAGTAGAAATGGCATCAGGGAAGTTGTGCATAATTTAGCAAAGGAGTCCATCCTGAAATTCTTCAATCATCCTTCTTATCTCCGAGCTGTAGTTGAAGCAGACATGACTGTCATGAAATATTAAGTGTCATTCTTAAAGTAAAATAAGTGTTTCCTCCGCTTGTGCAGAAGCTGTAATGTTTATCATGCTGAAACTCTGCTTCGTACTGACCTCAACGATACAACACACTCTCTGTTCACCGTGCTGTGCTCAATTACCAGGTTGGCGACAACCTGGTAATAAAGGGCGACATCATTCGACTGTTTGTTTCTAACATCTTAAATGGCTGCAGAAGGTGAAAGTCAAATTAACATCAGTTTTTTTGTGTATTTTTCCAGGCATCTTAACAATGAGCACGCCCTGGATGACAGGAGCACGGCCCAGTGTCGGGTGCAAATGCAGGTCGTACAACAGCTGGAGCTGCAGGTATTGTCTCTGCGTTTGTTTTGGCCCAAAAATATTTATGTGTCGTCTTCTCCTGACACTTCCTCAGTGTCTGGCCGAAACCCCTCCCTGTCCGTCTCATATCAAAACATGAGGTCACCCATGGAAGGGGAGGGAGCAGAGCCAAATCTTTTTTTTACATTTGCAAGTAACCACTCATTAAAAATGTGTTAAATATGCAGCCAGGGAAAGATATATGAAGGACCCAGGGCTAAGTAGAGAAGATAATTACATTTTGAATTTTACTGGGTTTTCAAGTTATTTATGACTTTTAACTATTTGGCACCAACAATAAAACACTTGGTGAAATGACTCGGCACAGTGAATTAAAGGAACAGAAAGGTTATTGTAGCCCACTACACAAAACTGTTGATGCAGTAATCAGTAGTTTTATTATTTTGTCCCTCTTGATTGGTCTTGAATGGTCTTTTTTTTCTGCGAGAGAAAAAAATATGCACGTGTATGCATTAAGAATGCACTTTGGAAAAAAAGGTTCACTGTCATTCCATTAAGGAGGCTTTATTATGGCCACTGAGTCATATGTGTGTCTGTGTGTGTGTGACGGCAGGGGATTAAACGGTGAACATGACCGTTAATGCTAATGTACGTCTGCACTTATTTATTCGAATTACAGTGGAAAATAAAACCTGCCGTCCCATGAAAGTGTGTTTTTTATTAATTAGTGGCTGCTACATTTGCAAAGCAAAAACAGGACAGATTAAATGTTTCCCACATTTCAGGCTGTATTCACTTGTGGTTTTACGTATGAGCCACATAATAGTGAAAAAAACAAAAAACCTGACTGATAGTGAGTATAAAACAATTATGGTTTGCAGAATGTTAACCAGAAACCAGTTTTTCAAACATGGCACCATCACCAACATCCTGTTATTTCTTCTTTGGAGGTGTTTTATCCACAGGGATGGAGCAAAGGTTTATCAGAGACAGACTTCCTCTGCATGCAGCCTATCAACATAATTTAAGCTGGCAGCTAACACAGCGCAGATTTTAGATAGGTAGAAAGAGCCGGGGCTTGTTATTGCCAATGCAAAGCACTGGGCACTGTAACCTTGAATTGCAGACAGAAAGTAGATGGCCTGAAGTGCAGAGTTGTTAATCTGCTTCCAAAAATTATTTCTTTTTTTTTCCAGAAACAAATAATTAGACAATCCCAAGAGTAAAAAAATCAATTTGTTTAGACAGACACACAGATGTCTTCACTGCAAAGATTTATGAAATTAATTAATAATAAAGTCGCAATTTGTTTCCTTCTTTTTTACTCTCAGTTCATTAAAACCTTCACATATTCTCTTTCCTCATTACAGCTAGCAAAAGACAAAGAGCGTCTGCAAGCCATGATGACACACCTTCATGTCAAGTCCACGGAGCCCAAAGCCACGCCACAGCCGGTGAGCAGCAACCCTGTCATCTCTCTGTCTCTCTCTCTCTCTCTACCTCATGTCCTTCCCCCATCCTTTTGTTTGTCTTAATTGGCACACGTGTATTCATTAATCCCTTCCTCCATCTTCTTATTTATCTGCTAAATAAAAACAGCTGTTCTCTTGAGGGAGGCAGTAAATATTGTTTGGACCACATCTGCTGACATCCAAGATTCAATTTGGTGTCTGTGATGAACTGGATGCTCACTTTGTAACAGCCCCCACATCAGCTTTACACCACCAGTGTCTGTTCAGGCAAGAAAAGATGAGAAAACACCAGAAAAGGAGGGATCACGATGTGTGATAGCAGACATTATGTTTTAATAAATTGAGGAAGTTCCTCTCCTGCAAGCAAAAGATAACATAAATTATAATGCCTACCAATTCTTGTGCTTTCTATTAAATAAAAGAAAATCTAACAATACGACTAATGAAAGCAATGGATGTACACATTAGCACATAGGGGCTAAACCTGTTATTAACTGAATAGAATGTGAATAGAAATTGCCTTCTGATTGATAAATTGCTCTATAGGTGATCGTGGCTCCTGCTAATTTTGGTTTTAATAAATATTAAGTATCATGACGGATGTTTGAAATAGTTTTTTTTAATATATAAAGTTCACCAGCTTTTATCTTGAAGTAGCAGGTATAATCAATTCTAAACAAGGGCTAATGATAGAGATAAAAAACAATATTAATGCAGTGCACTTCTCAGTTTTAGATTAAATATTATTTAAATGACATTACTGTTAAATTATCACATTTGTTAAAGAATAAACTAAGGCAGTTTTGTAGAAATTAAAATTATGCTGGCTGTGAAGGAAAAAAAAAAAAAGGCTGTGTTGAATGTGATTTTTCTGGTGATTCACCAAAACGCCCGAGAAGTGGAAAACTGAGCTCTTTAATAAATGTAACAGCAAATCAATTTGTTATCTTTGTTACATATTCCAAGTATTGTGCTTATCACTCCTAATATATGCCATGCCGTAAAGCTCTCTGCTTAATTCTTTTCCTATGGGGCGAGGGCTTAACATATGGCGTTTAAGTGTCTGCACTACATTGTCATGTTTAAGAAGGGGCCTCACCGCCATATTTCAGTTGGTATGACAGTTCATTCACAGAGCCAAACGTGTAAAGATCACTTCACTGCAGGGTGTGAATCCGAAATCGCGCACGCAGACGCACAGCACAGTGATCATGCAGGAGTCTGTCCCTCAACACTGAGTGCGGCTTGGATCATTTATTTACAGTCGGCGCGGTGGCTATTGATGTGCAGAGGCTGCATGTGCGCTCCGCACGGCGCAGCCAGTCAACATAAAAGCGCCCGGAGATGTGGAACGACAATAGGCTGTCTGTTAACGCTGCGCCTGTGTCACACACACACACTGATTGTGTAGATTAGAGTGCAAAACGAGGGCTCTGACATGGGGACATTTGTATATGAAAAGTGGTCGGGGTGGCAGATAGCATCTTGAGCTCGCTACCTCTTCTCTCTCCCCAGGGCCTGTGAGAACGGCTGTGTCAGAGCTCAGCATTAGCGCTCTCAAGGGGGCAAACTGGGATTTTTATTCAAATAAATAGACTTCTCCAAGCACCGCTTTGCCTGCTGGGAGCCGCTATGAAATGCTGTGATAAATATGTCTGGCTTCAGCTGGGTGAGCGGTGAACTTGCGCAGGTCAAGCCATTGGCTCCTGTGAGGCTTTAGAGAGATTGTAACTCTAGAGGTGGCCACAAAAAAAAACCCTCCTCTGATTAGATGTAGAATAAAAAGTCATTTGACAGCAGATAGAGCCACTCTGAGGAAACAACTGTGTTCCTGCTGTAATTGCTAGTTGGGCTTTGCTGCTCTTGTTTGCCATTGCGTATAATAAAGGCATGTATAAGTAACCAGCTGTCAAAGCCAAGTAGCTCAAACAAACTCGCGGTTTATATTTAGTTTTAATTAAAGACAAACAGACTGATACAGCGCATGACCAACGTCAAATGAACAGGATTCGGTTTGTTCGTCTGAGGTGGACGAGGACAGTGGGGGAAGATCAAAACAAAATGTGCCACATTAGCAGTGCACTTCTCTCGCTGTGTAAGTGTATGTGTGTTTGCATTTGCCTCAGTGTGTGTGTGGGTGGGTGTCTGCACTCGGTGTCACTAAGCATTCTTGTCAGAAATCTGACCTTTTACGCCATACATAATTAAGGAGGGACTTTTTGTTTATTTTCTTTAGCAGCTTGCCGAGTCAAAGCCAGTATAATTAGATCACCAATTACCATTTAATTAATTTCAGTCTGAAGTCTCATTTTGTCTAGGCACTGGAGTGAGCCCAAATGGTGAAGCAGACAAAGGCAAGGCTATTACCAGCCTGTCTGGCCTATTGTTGAAGCCTCTCTGTGTTTATGGCCAGGGAATATGGATGAAACATGAAACAAAGCCTGCTAATCCACAGGAAGAGAAGTCAACACTACAGCCCCCATTCTATTGATAGCATTGTGTCAGAAACACGCGAACCCAAGTGTGATTTATTTTGTCCATGATTTAGAACAACACGTCTTGGGCTACTGTCGGGTGAGGATGTAGTCTGAATTTGTGCATCTCAGCACTAATCCAAATTATTTGGGCAGACTCTGCCAAAAAGCCAAGAGTTCATCCTCCGAAACATAAACAGACATTTTGAGGACTTGGACACACGTCTGTTTAAATACAGTCAGAAAACACACGTTATCATACTAATAGTAATAATTAGGTAATGTTATTTTGTTTTTTAAATAAACGTGAAAAATGAAATCAAATAAAATGAAATGATTGCTATAAGTTTGTCAGCACTCAAATGTCGGGATGTCAGTCGTAGATTTCTGATGTCTATATAATACCTGTTGGTGATGAGTGTTAATAATTTGATCAGGAGAAAGTCAAAAATCACCAAAAAAAAAATCCACTTGATGATGAGGTGTGTGCTACACACACTGTCCTCTCTGCCTCTATTTCCCCTTCCTTACTTTTTTTGTCTGTTTCTCACACTGTGAAGTCGTGTTTAATTTTGTAACTGGCCTCCATTGGCAAATTAGCAATTAGAACAATTTTGTGGGAATATGTATATGTGTCATTAGTTTTCCACCAATTAATGACTTGAGTCGGGGAGGGGGGTCAGGCTTGAATTTTCCACTTGACTGCTGCTTCACTGCGGAGGTTTGGCACTTGGCTCAGAGCCGCCACAGCTGCTGGAAGCCATGCTATACCTTTGGAGTACTTGCCATAATTAGTTTACCTTGTAGCCATTATTACTTAAATCCCTCCTCCTTCACTCCGCCCGTTCCGTCCTCACACACACGCAGAAGTCTGTGGTGAAGCCACATGTTCTCCACAGAAGGCTGTCCACGAAAATACTACGGAGCTGTTCCTTTTTACCGTGGCTGTCATGGCCCTGATGATGGAGGTCAATCAGATACAGTAGTTAATCATCAGATCACCTCTGTAAACAGCTACTAATTAGAGTCCTCATTATAAAATTTCAGCTTGTAATTAGCCCAGATTGGCTTTCTTCCTCTGGCTGCCTTATTAGCAGGGCGGCTCAGGGGCAGGTGAGATTCACACTGTCATTTTTCAGTCACCCGTCTTCCCTTCACCACTCAGCCCTCACTGCTTACCATGCTGCAGACCCACAGAGGGAGGACAGGGTAGGGGTGTGTGTGTGTGTGGGGGGGGGGGGGGGGGGGGCGCTGTTGTCCAAATGGGACAAAAGATTAAACAAAGGCGGTGAAAGAGAAAGCTGGCAGCACGAGAGGGAGGGAGGGAGGAGAGAGTGCAAGCGTGGGGCTCCAGCGTTGTTTTCCAAACACTGAGCAAACGTTCATGGATCATCTCAGGTCCTGCCTGCAATTACAGAGGAGAGCTGCGTCGTCAATGAGGTGTCATGAGACAGGGGTAATTAGACCACTAACTGAGCTCCTGTCTGTCTTCCTCTGCTTGTTTTTTTTCCTCTTGCTCTGACGTCCCTTCTTCAGCTCAACCTGGTGTCCAGCGTCACACTGTCCAAGTCGGCCCACGAGGCCTCCTCTCCCCTGAGCCTGCCCCAGACCCCGACCACACCCACCACCCCCCTCACGCCACTGTCCCAGACCCACTCCGTCATCACAGCCAACAGCCTGCACAGCGTGGCCCCCAGGCGGCGGTTTTTCTCAGAAAAGTACAACATGCCCATCTCTCCAGGTACAGACTGTATGTATACAAATTAACTTGTTTGCACTACCTCATAACCACACAACCGCATACACTGCTTATGTATACTCACACGTATGCATGTAATCATACCATAATGTGTGTTATCTGCTGCTGGTTGGACATTACTGTTGACACACACATTGTGTTTGCTCCTTGTGTACAGATATCAATCAGAACAAAGACTTTTACATGAATGCAGATGTTCGACCACCGTTCACATACGCCTCACTAATAAGACAGGTAAGGACTTGGCTCAAGTTTACAATCCACCGAAGCACACGTTCGGCTTTTCAGAAGGTCACAAACACACTTTGTTTCACTTTGTTCTCTGTTTATCTCATGGCGAGTACAATTTGAACAGAGAATTAAACAGGCAGATTTGACAAATGCATTTGATTAAGCATTTCAGCGGCTGCGATTATCACCACATTCATTTCACACGGCAGCGGGGATGAACCTGTTTTAAGATGGCCACTCAATTATGGTCTGCCATCTCAGGAATTAATCTGAGCCTGCCATAATTGTTGCCCTGTAATCTGCCTGAGAAATGTTTTCCTTCACCCTTAATTTGCACACACCAAAGAAAAAAATTTATTAAAATCTATCATTTTCAGAAATGGAAAAAAAAAAATAATAATAAGTGCACTTTGAGTTGACAGCCTCTTTGCTGTTGTCTCTTTTCCACCAGAGAACACACAAACCCACATGCCTCTCTCGTGAATTATTGATCACTTTTTGAAGTAAGCAAAATTGTAAATGTTTGTTTCTGTCTCTGCTCCTTTTCCAGGCAATCCTCGAATCTCCAGAAAAGCAGCTAACACTAAACGAAATCTACAACTGGTTCACACGAATGTTTGCATATTTTAGGCGCAACGCGGCGACGTGGAAGGTAATTTTTTATTTATTTATTTTTTCTCCTGACTTTTTCAAACCTGGATCAAGAGAAGAATGAGACATTGTGTTGATGTTAGCGAGAATTAAACGATAGCCTGGTCTAATACCTTTAGAAATGAACCTTTACACAAGCACAAAACAATCCTCCTCTTGTTCTGTCCAAATGAACCACCCTTTAAACAAACATGAAAATATGAGCCACATTGAAAAGCCAAGGAGAGCAATATGTGCATTCTTTTTGAAATAAAAGGATAAAGAGAGACAGAAAGAAAAAAAAAAGGAAGAAAGAAAGACAGAAGAAAATGAAAGAAAGAAAGAAAAAAAACAAATTCCCTGTAATATGTGGGGATGTTCTGGTGGTGGGTGGCATTAGTTTAACAGTGCGGTGCTCTGCCAGTGACTCCTGGCTGAGTCGCTCACACTCACTTCACAAGAGAACACTCTGTTTTCTATCAGGCCACAAACACACACACAGACACACAGAGAGAGAAAGGGAGAAGCAGAGGGAGGGGAGGGTGAAAACTAGTGAGAAAAAGAGAAACACATTTGAATGAAGCGCTGAGGGCCACATACACTTACACTGACAATTTAACGAGAACTAATATCAACACGCCCTCAGTTTAATTTATGGAATAACACGGGGATGATACACATGTGCAGGTCTTCTTTCCCCACATAGAGAATGAAACGCTAACTCAACCAGAACCTTTCTGAGCTTTCAGTTTAATAAAGAATGCATTTATCCATTTGTACTGACTGATCAAAGACGGCAGCTCTGTGAGTGACTCAGTCTATTGCCAGGGAGACCTTGAAATATTTAAGGCATTTGCAACTCAAGGATCACTGACCGCCAATAACTTCCTGGTTTATTTGTTTTTATTCGAGTTTCATCCAATGACTGTTTCTTCCTTTCTTTTAAATTGATATTTTTCCCCCCATGTAGAACTGTTTACTGTACTGATAGCTACTGTTTTGTTTTCTCTCTTTGTCTTCATGCCAACTAAAGAATGCAGTCCGGCATAATCTTAGTCTTCACAAGTGTTTTGTGCGAGTAGAAAACGTAAAAGGGGCTGTGTGGACAGTCGACGAACTAGAGTTCCAAAAGAGACGGCCTCAGAAGATCAGTGGGTAGGTTCATGGCTTTTTGAGCCCCGACTAGCATCTGTTTCAGCGTTGACTGATGGGAAGAGGGTGCTGCTGCTGCTGCTGCTGCTGCTGCTGCTGTTGCTTCTGCTTCTGTTGCTGCTCCATCTCATTGTCCGTGTGCCATAACGTCCAGAGTCCCTGCTTGCTTTGGCGTGCTGCCCCTCCATGCTTTCAGAAGCCCTTTTGGTGATGGCTCATAACCCACAATGGCTTTTTTTTTCATTTTGATCCTCATCCTCTCCCCCCCTCCTCCTCCTCCTCCCCGTGTCGCCTGTGTCCGTGTGTATGTCCTGTCCATCACTGCATCTGCATCTGCCCCCCCCCTCCCCCTCCTCCTCTCTGCTGCTGCTGCTCTGCTTTTCCCAGGGTGCCATTCGCACCAACCTATCCCTGCATAAGTGCTTTGTGAGAGTAGAGGATGAGTTTGGGTCCTTTTGGACCGTTGATGAAGAGGAGTTTAAGCGCGGCCGCCATATACAGCGAGGCCGCCCTCGGAAATACGCCACAGACGAGAGCTTTGACGAGCTGCTTGTACAGTAAGCACTTCCTCCCGTCCTACGGCCCCACCTGCATGCCCCCCCCCCCCCCCCCCCCCCCCTCCAGCCTACCCTCCCAACGCTGTGTTGCCATCATGCTTTTTGTGTAAAGCTTGCCATCCATCATGCTTTCATAAGCTCTGCTTCCATCAACGTGGTCTTTTCTTCCCACGAAATGCAAAATTGTGATAATTGTCTGGTGTCGCCATGTGACTACACACCTCAGAACTCTACACTACAGTCTTAATATCCACATTACTACACCAGTAAATGTTGTTAGCTCTTCTACAAAGTGCATTGATTTCTTTTTATGAAACAAGACACCATAGCTGAGGAATGCATGCAAGACGAGACATGAGTCTGTGGTTGTAATTTAATTTGTCTGTTTGCAGAAGTCCAGCCTTAGTGAAGAACATTCAGACCAGCCTGGGCTATGGTCCGACCCTCTCTGCAGCCTTCCAGGTAAAAATACAAAAAAAACAAGTGAATTCATCTTTAGCTGCTTGACTCTGAACTTTGAAACAACTCATTTCATATGCCCAGTTGCAGTTTTTAAGGGGATATGCTGGTATGAAAAGAGTGACGGGCGACTGAGGAAGTGCTGACAGCTCTCTTCCGTTTCACATTTAATGCTTCGGGTTTTGCTTTTCAGGCTTCAATGGCAGAAAACAACATACCTCTATACACTACTGCTTCCATTGGAAGTCCTACCCTCCACTCCCTGGCCCACGCCATCCGCGAGGAGATGAATGGAGCGATGGACCATGGAAACAGCAACGGCAGTGACAGCAGCCCGGGACGCTCACCCCTGCCAGCTATGTGAGTGGCACACATGCTTTCTATCACCAACATCATCTGCGTCAGGGAAGAGTTTCAGTCCACTCAGACAGTAACACTGCAAATAGAGGAAGACAGAGAATGTTTTCAGTGCCCACCCACAAGCACTAAAATTACCTAATACGTGGCATGAGATGAAACAGAAAACAATGCCAGAGAGGACAATAAATAAATAGAAGAGGGCTGATATTGGAGTGGTGTGTGGGGTCATGGCCAGAGCTGTGGCTGGCCTCCCTGCAGAAAAGGAAACTCCACCTTTTTCAAAGCTTCCATCACCAGCCTGAAACGACCAGAGCCCCTGTTGTTATTTTAACACCAAGTTTATGAACTATCCCTTTATGTGTCCCGCTGTCTGTCTCAGTCTCGCCATAATCAACATTCCAATTTGCTGAAATATTTATAAAATGCCACAAAGCAGAGCAACGGAGCTGCTGGCTCCAGCGTGGTGCAACATGAGCTGCAACACGTTCAGCAACGCCTCAGAGACGCTGAATGAAAAGCAACACAAAAGCATAATTAGTCTGGAGGACATCATCCAAGATTCTCATGTAGGAAAGTTGCGGTTGGCCTGGAAACCGCAGCTCCCCGTTCACTTGTTGTATAGGAGTGTCTGCTAAGTTTTTGAAGCCTAAAATAATACAGCGCGCGCTGCATCGTTTCCAGATGTGGGGACAGACCACCGATGAGCAGCATGGGTACACTCAGGGAAACAGTCTCCTGAAACATCTGAGCTTGGGGGAAATTTTAGCCTGAAAAAAACATAAGGTGCAGTAATGAGCTGAGGGCAAATGGAGGAGAGTGCCATCCCTAATCACTGTGAACATAGCTGTGAGCATGGCTGTGGAACAGGAAAGGCAGAGACAGGATGGGTGTGCTGGCCTAAAGGCAGCCTGCATCTCCCTCAGCCCCTCTGCTTCTATCTTTAGGCTGCTAAAGCTCGCTAACAGTTTCTTTATAATTATGTGTATAAGCTTTATGCAAGTACAAAATGAGTTACAACTGTTTTCTTTTGGTTTTGAGAAAACTTTATTCTCTTATTAACAAAACATACCTGCTATTTCATGCCTTTGGATTGAGCTGTAAATGGCACAAAGACTCATATAAACCCAAGTTTAAACAATATGTTTAATCGATGGTCACTCCTCTGCACTCCTCTGCAACAGCACATGCAGGCTTTTATCAGCTTCAGCTCTGATTGACATTGGTGTGAACCATAAAAGTGCAGGTGCTCCTCTGGACTGCACTGGATCATTTTGACTGGTGGTTACAGTTATTACATCCAGAACAGTCACAGACGCCACCTGTGACCAGGCTCCACCAGCTGTCAATCACACTTATCTTACTGTCTATTTTCCTCTCAATGGAAACATCATTGACAAATGTAATATTATGTTCTATTGAAGAAGAGCTGAAACTTGTGATTGAGACCATTAACTCCTCAGGAAAAAGACTTACATACCAATGGAGTTGACTTTACTGTAACCGTCACTTTTGTCCAACTTCCTGGACTTCACTTTGTAAACCAAAAAACTACGTCCATTTTTATGTACTATGTGCTTATCTCTTCTTTGGTGCAACAGTGTTTGCACAGCAGTTAGTCATTAATGCTTTTAGAGAACCTTCCTTCTTAATATTTTTTATTTTATTGTTGGGATCAAGATACAACACTGGCCAAACAGTGAGAGAGGTGAGGGAGCCTCTTCTTATTTCTTTATTCTGTAACATCACAATTCACACATGGGTAAAAAAACTAAAACTGAAGTTAAAGGGTTTGCTTCGGTTTAAAAAGAAATCCCAGCTATACCTGCTCAAGTTAGTGCGAGTGAGGATTTACAGTAGCCCCAAACACAAATCTGTCCCTTTACAACGCAAGTGTGCAAGTGTGCTGCTGCTGCTGCTGCTGCTGGTGGTGGTGGTGGTGGTGTTGGTGGTGGTTGACAGGACGCAGCTTTGTAACACCGTACACAAACCAGAGCTGGGATGAGAGTCAGGTATCCAGAGAAGGCTAATTATCAGCAAAGTGTAGAATCAGCATGCAGTTCAATCGCGTAATAATAACAATTTCATGTTTGCCCTGCAGCCACAGAGTCAGACCTGAGGCAACTTTACTTGTGGGGTTACTTTGATGTGAAATGATAGAAAGGCTGACTTTTACTTTTCTCCCCCCACCTCCCCGCCCCTTTTTTTTTTTCATAATTTGCACCATAATATGTTAGCTCATTAGCATACAAGTGTCTCCATCACAACAGCAGCAAATTACATGAGACATCCTGGTGTGAATAAATCAAATGTGGGCTTTGGTGATGAAGAATGTGCCACTTCGCCCTTGTTGTTGTAGTAAATGAGCCCGGTGCCTCATCCTGACACCGCTCCACCTCCACTACAGCAGCAGCCTGGCACCGCAGGTTAGAGCTGCAAGTTTCCCTGCAGCTGCTCATAATGTTTTTTTGTTTTTTTCCCTCCTTCTCTCTGCCACAGCCAGGCCTCGTCTCCCTGTACGCTTTATTCCTGCTCTGTTTCTGTAATGAGAAATTTGGCAGATCTCATCTCTTTAGTGGCTCTTTTGCCTAGGATGTAAGCTGGGAGGAGGAGGAGGAGGAGGAGGAGGGGGGGAGGGGGAGGCTCATGTTTTGCCTTGTTTACAAGTGACAGCGTTATTATTCTCATAAGGGCTCTGTTTCTTATCACAGTGTTGTGCCGAGTGCACCGCTGCTGCTCTCCGCGCGCGTCTCTCCTGCCAGCGCTTTTCTTCCCTTATTGACACTTGCTTGAAAATACGCATTAATTCTGGAGTTTAAAGCATGTATGGCGGTGTCTGGTCGCTGTGTTTGCTTGAAGTTGATTAATGATAGAAGCCGGCGCAGGGTCGTCCTCTGGAGACCCGCCTCGCAGGTTGTGCATGTTAACGAGCAGGAAGGGGAACACACAGCGCGCCGCTGATCCGCCGCCACCAGGAGGCTGACAACGGCGGCCCACTCGCTCCGCGGAGTCCATTCTCTCCTCTCCTCGTCTCACGTTGTTAATCTTCCTCATTTATCAATACCCTGTTGTCGGTTGCCATGAAAATAAAAAGCCCGCAGCTTTTGCTGGGATTGGAATACCTCAAAAGAAAGCTGAAATTATCATCAGAGGTCCCCCCCCCACTCACAGTCTCACTGTAGCCAGACGTTTGTTTTTGTTCCCCTGTTTCCTTCTTTATAAACAGAATCAGTGCAGGTCTGTATCATTTTGTGCCAATGTGTGTCATAAAGAGGAGGCGGGGGAAAAAGTTAAGGAGAGCAGATCTGGAGCTCCATTTTTAACTTTCTCCTCCTCCTGCAGGCATCACATCAGCGTTAAGGAGGAACCACTGGACCCTGACGACCATGAAGGGCCCCTCTCTCTGGTAACGACTGCCAATCACAGTCCGGATTTCGATCACCACAGAGATTACGACGACGACCAGGGCCACGACGACATGCTGTAAAGGCTAAGCATGCCGGCCCCCTCTCTCCCACCTCCCTCCCCCCCTCTCCTCCCCAGCCTCAGAGGCCGAGACAGTCTGGGTCATCTGGGAGACGGAAAAGCTCTCTCCCCAGATAACAAACACTGAACTGCAGTCTCAGCCACTGATGACAGCTCTCAAATGTCTCCAAGTCAACTTTCTAGTGCCATTACAATACATAGCAAAAAGACACTGAGGAAGAAAAAAAAAACAACCCACAGATTACAGTCCACACCCCCCCCCCCCCCCCCCTCATTTCTTTCTACTTTTGATTTAAGTAAAGCTTAAAAAGTGAAACTTTCCTTTCCACACGCGTCTCGGATGGACTTATTTGGTACGGGGGGAGGGACGACGTGTTTCACCGTCAGACTCTGGGAGACTCTCGCCGCACAGCCAGGGCGAACCGCGATCTGTGGACTGCAAAGAGGGGTTGAGTCTCTCTCCCCCACTCACACTCTCTCTCTCGCTTTCTTTCTTCTCTCTATCTCTCCATTCTTCTCGCAGACACACACATCTGACCACAGACGGAGCAGAGAGAGAGAAACAATGACTGACATTTAATTTACACCGTGTGTATGTGTGTGTGTGTGCGTGCGTCCGTGTGAAAGGGAGAGTGAGCGAGTGGAGACCTCTGTTCATTGTCACTGCCTTCAACACTTCTCATTGGTTTGATTCCATCTACGATGGGAGGGATGTCCTTTTAATTTGGGTGTATTTTGTGTTGGGGATGTGAGAGGTTATAAAATATCAACATTATGTTTTTGTTTTTTTTTATCATCATTTAGTGCTGTTATTGTTGCATCTTTTTTGTTGTTGTTGTTGTTGTTCCTTAAACTGATCAGACCTCATGCCCATGCTGTGGAGATTCTGTGTGGTCAGCACTTGATGATGAATGTTTATGATTTCCATTCATGTTGTCCTTTTTAAACACAAACACAAACACACATGAAGCAGAATGTCAGATACCGAGCAGTATTTTTCTGTCATTTATTCCAAAATCACCATCATGGGAAAAAAACAAAAAACAAAAAACAAAGTCACCACTCTGACATGTCAACCACCCTCCCCCCCCTTTTCTCCTCCTCCTCCTTGTCATGAAGTCTATTGGCAATGCACTACTCGTAATGAAGGCTCTCTCCACGCATCAATGAAGCTTAATTTAAGATGCGAATGAATGACAGAGAAATCATGCAGGTTATGGTTTATCCTTATGAAATTATACTTTAAAACAGCCCTCGCGACAGAGCGTGCTTTGCTGCAACAGAATTTCTGATCACCTACGAGCTGCAGGCTTTTTTCTTTTCTTTTTTTTTTTAACAGCAGAATGAAAATGTCAGGTGTGCACTGGCGAGATAATGATTTAGACCAACTAATTGTGATTTCTGAACACAACTGTCATTGTTAATCACACTGTGTCTGCTTTTCCACTCCGTGATTTCATTCAGAGCTTGAAGATAAACGTGCATTCCCCGTAGTTTTATTTGTATGCCGCGCATGACTAGTTTTAAAATCTAGTGATTGTTCATAATTGCACACCGGATGAAAAATGCTCATTTCTTTTTTTTTTTTTCTACAAGGGAACAAAGTCCCGAAGACTTGCAATAAAGACTGACACGTTGCACATTCCAGCATTTGACAGCCATCGTCGGGGGGCCTGTGTGTGCCGTTTAGCGAACCTCCATGTTCATAGTGGCCCGGAAACAACAGTAGTTTTATTCCACGACATTCAATTGAGCGAAATCCACATGTGGTTTTGTAAGGCAGCAGCAAAAAAAAGTTACAGCTTTGATTGAGTTAAAAAAAAAAAAAATCTTTTTACAGAGACCATGAATTTCAAGACTGCAATCAACCACTTTTAATTCTTTTTTTTTATTTATTATTAGTATTATTGTTATTATTTGATGTTTTATTTTGGCTTTGATTTGTTTGAATATCATGTTCTGTGACTACCAAAGATAAACTACAAAATCAATGTTGTGTGTTCCATGCAATAGCAGACGAGGCCAAATATTCTCTCCTCCATTCTCATCCCGCTGTGCGATCTCAGAGTCGGTGGCAGAAGTGTGAATCGAGGGAAATGCTCCTGAAACTGGTGTTTTCATTCTGATTTTATTTCAAATTTTAAAAAAAATAAATAAGTGAAAAGAAAAAAAACCAAAAGGGGAGGGTTGGTGTCTTGAACACGTCAGCTGCAGTAATGTTGTGCAGTGACCAAATCGTAATGGGGGGGCTGACAGCTGACTACATGATGACCAAACTAGGGAAACTGTTTTTCTTTTTGTCTGTGGGCCAGTGAGTGGAAAAGGGAGCTTTTTGGTCAGGAACAGATTTGAAATTAAAGGTATGTACTGTAGATAAATTGACAAAATGTGCTGGTAAATGGGAAAAGCTTTGCAGAGAACAATGTGAAACAGATTCTATACTTCAACTGGACCACACAATGATTGGTTGTCTTTCCTTCTTTTTATTCCTTTACACATTTGTATCCTGTTGAAATGATTGTATGCCACTCTTTAGGGGTTTTAGTGTCTTTTATGAGGGAAGACTTTATGATTGTGTTTAGTTTTCTGTCAACTCATTACTTTTTTTATATTAAAAAAACACTCCTGTCAACTAATAAGCTGGGTACAAGGTACTTTATGGCAGTTATTGTTATTATTATTATTATTTTTTTTTTTTTCAAGATCACTGCTCATTCACTAAAATAGAAAAAAAAAAAGGGGGGTGGGGGGCGCAATCTGTGGTTTCCAGAAGATGTATTTAATATCCAGGCAGCTGTGGGATGGGTCAGTTAGAGCCAGGCTCGGATCGTGAGAACAGGGTCGAGCTCATCTACAAACCCCCAGTCATCTGGCTGGTTTGTTTGGTATTCAGAATAGGAGGGAAAGCGCTGGTAGATTAGAACATTCTCAGCATGTGTAGCCCTGACATTTACTAAAGATAACAGCATGAGAAAACTGTTAGGGACGCATACCTCATTTCAAAAAACCTATAGGGAACGAGTCAATTTAAACGGAGAAGGGGGAAAAAAACGTAAACAAACTTTTCACTCAAGCCGCACTTCGTTGTATGTCTTGCATGTGTAGTCTGATAAAGGTAAAACAATGGAAATGAGATCTTCTTCCTCTTAAAGGTTTCATTCTTTTTATTTTTTTTGTGCCAAAATTGACCCAAACCTGAAGCCTTTTTGTTTATGGATCACAGAGCTGTGTGTGGCACCATTCATCCTGTCAAAGTCTGTCTCCTGATCACTTGTTTTTAGGGCATTCCAATATTAGATTGTACATGAAAACCTTTGTCTTGTCCTTTCTGACCTCTCTCTCTCTCTCTCACACACACACACACACACACACACACACACACACACTGTCTCTCGCCCCCCGTTTCTCTCCCTCTTGTCTTTTCTTTTTCGATCAAAACAAAGAAAATGCATATGTGTTTTACAATGTTTGCTTTATTGCCACTGCTTTGCAATTAAGTATGAAATAGCTACGAGACAAACTGCTGTATGTATTGGAATAGCAAAGTGTGCTGCAAATGTATTTTACTTAGTAATCCCTGCTTTTTTTTAAAAAAAGAAAAAAGAAGAAAAAAAAAATGAATCACCTCATCCTCACAGACTTTGGGTGAGCTGTGCAGTTTCAGGCGGGAGGGGGGGCGGGGGAGATTATCCCCAATTTTGGATTTTAAAACTGTAACATAGAAAAAAAAACAGACTTTTCTCTGTTATCATTGACCTAAGCATTTTGTACAGATGTTTTTTTTTTCTTTTTTCTGGGGGGGGGGGGGGGGTCTCTTCTTTGTGTTAAGCTGTTTTTTGATACTTCCTTTTGATGGTCCAACCACTGCCTTCTGTGGCTGTATGTTAAAGATTACTGCTCTGAGGAAAAAGGGCAGGCAGGTATATTTCCTCGACAAGACTGCGATATCTTGCATGACTAATCCCAGGGTCACAGAGAATGGGGGAAGGGGGGTGGGGGAGGGAGGGAGAATAGGGTTTGGTTAAAGTGGGCAGTAATAATATAAGGGTGTATCAATCTAATGATATTTTATATGAAATGAATAGGAAACTGAAGAAAAATATGCAGTGCCAAGATGTAAAGAATATTGTTAAATGCTGTTTTTTGTTTTTCTTGGTTTTTTTTTCTCCTTCGTTTAAGATTTATAATTAATTTCACGTCATGCATCAGATGTGTGTGTGTCCTTCTCGTCGGTCTTCTCATCCAGGTTTTGTTTTCGGGCATCTTTTCTTGTTAAACAAGTCAAATCCAGGCACAGCGGGGCGAGTCAGAGGCGGAGACTCCGACTGTAACGTCCTGCATGCATCACATCCCTCAGCATCCTCACGCTGGCTGAAAACCCTGAGCTAAAAACACCATTGTCTCAACCATCACCAACCATCCAGGCTGCTGTCCCTCCGTCCCCCCTCTGTCTCCCTCTTCCCCCGTGACACTTTTTTTCCACTGATCGAGGGAGGGAGAAGGGGAGGATAGAGGGGGAGGTGGGGGCAGCAGCCGAAGAGCTGTCCCGGTGCTGTCATCCTGCAGCAGCTTGTCTTTCTTTCTCTTTCTTTTCCCCCTCTTTGAAGATGTACTCTACAGTTTCTTTTTTCCTGTGTGTTTTTTTTTTTATAGAGAAATATTAATGCTCATCGTTTCCATCAGTCTGTAATGTCCTCATCATTCCTCGTCTGTGTAACGCAGACCGATCTGTTGTAGTCAGCGGCGATGACTGACATGAACATTCTAAACATGCAATAAAATGCTGGTTGTTCAGATTCAGTTTCCCTCAGCGTCTCCTTGTATCTGTTCTGTCCGACACTGAGCTGCACACTTTTACATTATCACGTGTGTTTACAGACGAGCGATAGATGCATCACTTAAAGCTGTAGTGTGTAACTTTTGCTGATTGTTTTGTTGTCGTTATTAGGGGACGTTTACATGTGGCATCATTTATGAAAATGTTTTGTTTTTTAATAGAGACGCTTGAAACGTTGCACACCTGTCATTACTAAAGCCGCGTTTCCATCACGGTACAGTGTGATACGTAAAGCTGTCGGTCAGGCTTGCATTTCGTAGCGTGTTTCTGTCGCCCAATCAGCTGACTGTCGTGGGTTTAGCTCCACCCATACTGTACTGTACCATTACTCTGGTACCTCAAGGGAAGGGTGCCCAAAAAAATGGAACAGTTGGGGCCAGTGATTGTTGTACTATTGCTAATGGAAACACACAAAAAAGAACATGTACCATACCAGACTGTATTATTCAGTGGAAACACGCTTTAAGCTACCAAAACCTAGCAGCTACAGAATTGACTGAAGTCGCAGCTACTTCACTGATTTCATTAACACGTTAAACTAAGAAACAAAATCTCACAAAAGTGATTCTCACAACAGCTTTTTCTCCTAACTCTTTGCTGTAAGAGTCTGTATCTCATCTTTCAGCAACTGATTCAGGAGCGCCGTCAACAAGTCAGTTTACTAAGTCAGTTTAAGACCAGTTTAACCTGCTTCTTTGTCTCTAGAGACACACTGAAAGTGCTCGCTGTGTTCCTACATTTTCACCTCAGTGAGACGTGGAAGTACATGGGCTCTGTCAAGCAATACTATCAGTTTTGTGCACACTCGTTTGAAAATGGTTTGGGTATTTGTTTTAAAGTTTCACACTACAGCTTTACATAGTCAAAAGATGGCTCCATCATACTTTATATACAATTCTGCAGCCTCGTCTTGTCCTCATCTACTGTAAGAGAAGACACTTCTCATTGATACAATTGATATTTATGTCAGAACAAAGCATAAATGTCTCAGTTTCACAGATTCCCCTGATCTCCACCTGCGTGACACTTGAACACAGACCTGTGTTTGTCGTCTGCTGCTGCAGGACTCTCATCTCAGCCTCCGTGTTAAATTATATCGTAATTTAAAAAGAGACAGTTAAACTGTCTTTTCCTAACAGCAATTTAGGTAACTGCATTTGATAAGCTATAAATTGTAACGGCATTAAAATTCCAGAAATAATAGCGATATGGATTTGGTGACGGGGAGCTAATGCTGATGACCAGGACTCGGGTTTTTTACGACGGAGGCACAGGTCATGTTGGCCACTAAACAGGAGACAAAGATCAAGTCTAAGCACTTTTAATCTTGTGAAACAAGCAATTACAAATAGTTGCATTGATTTGTTAAAAAGCTTTCGGTGACATAAATCGTTTGGGGCTCAGCTTATTGCTGGAAAACATAAATGTCAAGTGTATTATTAATTAGGGCCTTTGAAAGATAAGATTTAATGGAAACAATATAAAATCACAAGCAATCTCTCTGTTGGCCGTATTTCACTGGACGCGCCGGCTCCGCATGATCCGTGTTGTTTCCATGACAAACTCAATCGGACAACGTGAAGTTGGAGGCGACGCCGCAGAGGCTGTTTGTGTTTAAATTAAAGCAGTCATTAACAGAAGCATTCACATAAATTAATTGCACAGTAACTTACAGAGAGAGACACTAACATATGATATTATTATAGTCCATAAAGGTGGGTGAAATATTATGGGAACAGTGGGTCTGTGTAGATATACTGGCACAGTGACATGACGAGCCTCCCTCACATAAATCTCAATTTCACTGTTGGCTATAGAAAGACCCAAATTTTGGTCATTGAAAATATTATCACATAAAAATAACAACAAAAGAAAATGTTTTTTAGTCTTTGCAATCACTGTAATGGTCGTGTTACATATCATTCCTGTATTGTTTCTTTATTCTCCCAGATATTGTAATATTTTCAAATTCTTTACGTGTCCTTTTTGGGAAAAGACACACATCACAACACAACCAGCTGGACTTCTTAGTTATTCTTTAAAGTTGAAAGACTGAACACTCTGTGGAATTAAAGACACCTTGAATTGAAGTGGGACAGTGTCTTGTACGAGGGGGACATAAATAAGAAGCAGAGACGACGCCTCTCATCAGTCACATTAGTCCATGCCCTATTTGTGCTGAATTGCCAATAATGACACCAATACTTTGAAGGTATGATCACGATCATGAGATGTGTCGTGATTTATGGGTTGCATCATTTAAAGGGGGTCACACATTAAACTTCTTTTACACCATGGAAAAAAACGTATAAAAAAAATCAACTTGATAAATAAGGAGATGTTTCCGTTCATGCACAAACACAACGTGAGCTTTTACACTGCGATACTAACCCTAACCCAAAACCCAGAGATATTCAGTATATTCACAGAATTATTTACTTTGACTTAGTTTGTGGTTTGTGTTTTGTTTAGATAACTGCTTTTGGTCGAAGATTCATTTGGACCATTTAGGTTTTGGTTTTGAACCTTGGTTAATAGTTCAACAAGCAGTGGGGCCTTTGCGCAGCAGCCGTGTTGACAAGTCACAGCTTGAATATCGCAGGTGTGAATAATCAAATGAGTGATGGCTGAGTTCATTTAGCTTCCTCAGATTCAACACCTGTGCTTTCCCCACTAACACAGGTCAAAGTGGCTGCTCTGCTAAAGCTTCTTTGGAGTTATTTGGACTCATCACAAATATGAACATTGATTCCTTTGCCCCCCCAAAAAAACCCCAGAACAATCAAAGAAAAGAAAACAGGGTATGTGAACACACACAGAAAAAAACATGAATGAGTATTTTCATTTTTTTTAATCATTCCGTAATAAAAAGTGTATTCTTTGTTCTTATCTCTGGCAGAATTGGGCTTCTGTAAGGTTGTTGTTGTCGCTTACATGTTGTGATGTTATCAACACCACCTGGACTATAAAGCTCTCATGGCTTCATTCCAGTGGAGGTAAGAACATTCTTCTTTTATGGATGAACTGATGCTCCACAGTCACAAATGTTGCTGTTTAACCTCAAAGAGATGCTCCGTCGCCACAGACACAGGCTCACAGTCACATTTCTGAGCTCTGCTATGTTGCTACTCCGAATATGGAGGCTGCTTTATTCTAATTAAAGCACACTCCAGCCTCATCCATTCACACGAGAGCTTCAGTCAAATAGTCAAAAGCTGGCAAACTCCCAACATCGCAGCGAGGCAATTAGCTGTCCTGCAGTGTTTGTTATTCATGGTCTGATGTAAAAAATTTGTTTATTAAGATGGGCTGCAGGCGCTGGTGTGTGTGCGTGCGCGCGTGTGCGTGTGTGTGTGTGTGCAATAGACCTGCTTGTAATTAGATTCCAATTATTTGTCTGTTTCTGATATTGTAAACTGGCACTTACCAAATCAGTTAAATTGACACACTGCACTGCTTGGTTTACTCGGTAATTAAAACGTGTTCTGTTAATTAGATGATGACCACTTTATTCCAGGGCTCTCGTGCTCGGGCTCCTCGGCGGCTCACTGTTTGGATCATGAGTTGCCAGACGCTTCCCTAATCAGCCCTTGTTTTGTTTCAATTACCACCTGCTGTTCAAAAGGCATGCCTCGCTGCCCCCACCCCCTCCCCCAAAACACACACACGCACACACAAAACAACAATACCACGAGGCCTGTTTCAGCTCCAGCACAACAATCAGCTATTCACTGCTGGCGCTGCTTTCTTCATTAATAGAAGGCGCAGCGAGGTTTCAAAGACAGTACAAGCAATTAAAAAGGGAACTAAAGGAAGATGAAAGCAAAAAGGTGCTTATCACATTAGTTAGCGAGGCCTCGTGTGAGTAGCCAATGGTAATTACGTTCATTGATAAATAGCCAAGATGCTCAGATGTTGCCTTCTCTTGGTAACAGACTGGTTAAGGGAGGGGCAGCTGTGGGATCCAATGATGACTTCACTCACTGAAGCAGTGTAATGGAGGCGGACGCTCTGAGTTGCCCGCAGGTGTGAGTGTGAGAGTGAATGGTTGTTCGTATAAGTTGGTCCTGCGTCGGTCCTGTCCTTTCGCTCTAGCTGTGCTGACTCCGGCTCCCTCGTGACCCTCGTTTACATCAAATTTCTAAAGCAAAGAAAAGAAAAGAGTTAAAAAATAAATAGATTAAACAATGACTGTTGAAGCTATGGGAATGGCAGTTTGAACAGATGATGATCTACTTGATCGGTGATTTGATCAGAGTCTGTCATGAGTTCCTGACGTGTGGTGGGAGGCTCGGTCCCCCGAGGTTTGGTGCTCGGTTCTGATGATGGGGGTCAGGAGGTTGGAGTCAGCAGATCGGACACAACGGGTGGGGGAATGAATAAAACGGTAGACAAACCTAAATACTTTTTAGGTTACGTTTCAACTTTAAACTTTAAACTTCGCTCGAAGTTCGAATGCATATCGGAATTTCGACTATAAAACTGACACCTCTAGTTGCATCGGGACAGCAGAGACAAAGTGTTGAAGGTCCAACTGACAAACATCAATAAAAGTGTTACTGTACACTATGTTTGGAATACTTTCTGTGGTTATAGATGCTGACAGACAGTCCTTGGAAAGTATAACCCAAACAGCAGTCCGTACAAATATGTTGAGCCTGAGCAAACGGAATGGTAAACTTCTAAAAATATTAAAAATACAGTGTACTGTTACACTGTTATTCATTCTTTTACCGGGTTACAACACATTTTCTCCACTGTCCATTTTCATATCAATACACTACGTTCCAGTTCTCGCGTCTCCCTCTACAAACAGTTTAACCGTAGTCTGACTAAGACAGGCAACAGTCCCAGTATACATGCAGAGGAGAACATTGATTTATTGGTCGTGTATGTTTGACTCCACCTCCGTAGATGGCGCTGTATCTCTCTATAAGTTAGTGCGTATTGAATCAGTTTCGTGTTGACCTTTACGTTACAGATAAACAAACAGCGAAGTGTGAGATGGATCGTGCTGTGGTTCTGTCTGTTTCCTACCTGGTGTACGTGTTAATCGTGATACATATTAGATGGAACATGACACTTGTGTTTGCTGTGTTGTCAGAAGAAAGACGGTACTGCAGTTTATATGTCGTCTCCTTCTACTTACGCGTCAAAGTCTACTGACTGGCAACTGTCAAAACTGGATTTAGATGGTTCAGTCTAATTTCCCTGACGACCCTCACTTCCTCCTAATTGTCTTCACCTGTGTCTCGTCTCCTCCCCCTACTATAAAGTCTCTGTGTTTCCTGGTGTGTCAAAACTGGATTTACATGGTTCAGTCTAATTTCCCTGACGACCCTCACTTCCTCCTAGTTGTTTTCACCTGTGTCTCAGCTCCTCCCCCTACTATAAAGTCTCTGTGTTTCCTGGTGTGTCAAAACTGGATTTACATGGTTCAGTCTAATTTCCCTGACGACCCTCACTTCCTCCTAATTGTCTTCACCTGTGTCTCGTCTCCTCCCCCTACTATAAAGTCTCTGTGTTTCCTGGTGTGTCAACACTGGATTTACATGGTTCAGTCTAATTTCCCTGACAACCCTCACTTCCTCCTAATTGTTTTCACCTGTGTCTCGTCTCCTCCCCCTACTATAAAGTCTCTGTTTCCTGGTGTGTCATAACTGGATTTACATGGTTCAGTCTAATTTCCCTGACAACCCTCACTTCCTCCTAATTGTCTTCACCTGTGTCTCGTCTCCTCCCCCTACTATAAAGTCTCTGTTTCCTGGTGTGTCAAAACTGGATTTACATGGTTCAGTCTAATTTCCCTGACGACCCTCACTTCCTCCTAATTGTCTTCACCTGTGTCTTGTCTCCTCCCCCTACTATAAAGTATCTGTGTTTCCTGGTGTCAAAACTGGATTTACATGGTTCAGTCTAATTTCCCCGACGACCCTCACTTCCTCCTAGTTGTTTTCACCTGTGTCTCGTCTCCTCCCCCTACTATAAAGTCTCTGTGTTTCCTGGTGTGTCAAAACTGGATTTGCATGGTTCAGTCTAATTTCCCTGACAACCCTCACTTCCTCCTAATTGTTTTCACCTGTGTCTCGTCTCCTCCCCCTACTATAAAGTCTCTGTTTCCTGGTGTGTCAACACTGGATTTACATGGTTCAGTCTAATTTCCCTGACAACCCTCACTTCCTCCTAATTGTCTTCACCTGTGTCTCGTCTCCTCCCCCTACTATAAAGTCTCTGTGTTTCCTGGTGTGTCAAAACTGGATTTACATGGTTCAGTCTAATTTCCCTGACGACCCTCACTTCCTCCTAGTTGTTTTCACCTGTGTCTCAGCTCCTCCCCCTACTATAAAGTCTCTGTTTCCTGGTGTGTCAAAACTGGATTTACATGGTTCAGTCTAATTTCCCTGACGACCCTCACTTCCTCCTAATTGTCTTCACCTGTGTCTTGTCTCCTCCCCCTACTATAAAGTATCTGTGTTTCCTGGTGTCAAAACTGGATTTACATGGTTCAGTCTAATTTCCCCGACGACCCTCACTTCCTCCTAGTTGTTTTCACCTGTGTCTCGTCTCCTCCCCCTACTATAAAGTCTCTGTGTTTCCTGGTGTGTCAAAACTGGATTTGCATGGTTCAGTCTAATTTCCCTGACAACCCTCACTTCCTCCTAATTGTTTTCACCTGTGTCTCGTCTCCTCCCCCTACTATAAAGTCTCTGTTTCCTGGTGTGTCAACACTGGATTTACATGGTTCAGTCTAATTTCCCTGACAACCCTCACTTCCTCCTAATTGTCTTCACCTGTGTCTCGTCTCCTCCCCCTACTATAAAGTCTCTGTGTTTCCTGGTGTGTCAAAACTGGATTTACATGGTTCAGTCTAATTTCCCTGACGACCCTCACTTCCTCCTAGTTGTTTTCACCTGTGTCTCAGCTCCTCCCCCTACTATAAAGTCTCTGTTTCCTGGTGTGTCAAAACTGGATTTACATGGTTCAGTCTAATTTCCCTGACGACCCTCACTTCCTCCTAATTGTCTTCACCTGTGTCTTGTCTCCTCCCCCTACTATAAAGTATCTGTGTTTCCTGGTGTCAAAACTGGATTTACATGGTTCAGTCTAATTTCCCCGACGACCCTCACTTCCTCCTAGTTGTTTTCACCTGTGTCTCGTCTCCTCCCCCTACTATAAAGTCTCTGTGTTTCCTGGTGTGTCAAAACTGGATTTGCATGGTTCAGTCTAATTTCCCTGACAACCCTCACTTCCTCCTAATTGTTTTCACCTGTGTCTCGTCTCCTCCCCCTACTATAAAGTCTCTGTTTCCTGGTGTGTCAACACTGGATTTACATGGTTCAGTCTAATTTCCCTGACAACCCTCACTTCCTCCTAATTGTCTTCACCTGTGTCTCGTCTCCTCCCCCTACTATAAAGTCTCTGTGTTTCCTGGTGTGTCAAAACTGGATTTACATGGTTCAGTCTAATTTCCCTGACGACCCTCACTTCCTCCTAGTTGTTTTCACCTGTGTCTCAGCTCCTCCCCCTACTATAAAGTCTCTGTTTCCTGGTGTGTCAAAACTGGATTTACATGGTTCAGTCTAATTTCCCTGACGACCCTCACTTCCTCCTAATTGTTTTCACCTGTGTCTCGTCTCCTCCCCCTACTATAAAGTCTCTGTGTTTCCTGGTGTGTCAAAACTGGATTTACATGGTTCAGTCTAATTTCCCTGACGACCCTCACTTCCTCCTAATTGTCTTCACCTGTGTCTTGTCTCCTCCCCCTACTATAAAGTATCTGTGTTTCCTGGTGTCAAAACTGGATTTACATGGTTCAGTCTAATTTCCCCGACGACCCTCACTTCCTCCTAGTTGTTTTCACCTGTGTCTCGTCTCCTCCCCCTACTATAAAGTCTCTGTGTTTCCTGGTGTGTCAAAACTGGATTTACATGGTTCAGTCTAATTTCCCTAACGACCCTCACTTCCTCCTAGTTGTTTTCACCAGTGTCTTGTCTCCTCCCCCTACTATAAAGTCTCTGTGTTTCCTGGTGTGTCAGTTTGTCTTATCTGTCCATGGGAATGTGGTACACTTAGTCTGATGATGATACTATATTATCTTTCAGTGTGAACATTTAGCAAAACACAGAGTCAAAACCTGCTTGTGATCAAATATTTTGGATTTTCACAGCCTTTTCTGTCTGGAAATGAAAGTAATAGACTCAGTGTTTTTAGCTCGCAGTGACACAGCAGCTGCTCTTCTGTTGCTGCCTTGTTTGAAAAGTTTGTTACTTAGGAAAATCAGAATGAAGGATTTCAAACAGCAAAGTCAAAAAATAACAACTGACTTTATTGAAGGAGACAGTGATGGAGCAACAACCTCTGTGGGCTATGATGTAGAATTGCTGATTTTCTCAATGGACTTTGGTGTGTGGTGGGGGGGGGAAATGTGTTTTTTCAAAGCAACGCAAACTTTAATTTCCTGTCAGAAGATGCTGCATAAGTGTCAAACATATTCTTAAGATGCCGGACATCTTGGTTTGCTGTAAACGCGGTAACCACAGTGATGAAGTACTGCTGGTCTCAGCTCCAGCCTTCACTGTGTGACCTGCTGCACTCGCATCCCTGCAGCCAGCGTCACTACAAGAGATGTTTGGATTGAATAATTGAAGAGATGCAAAACAACATGAATAATTAGTACATACAGTATGGCTCTTGCACTTTGTGTCATAGTGAATTAACAGAGAAGTGGCTACGGCTGTGAGGCCTTTTTTTAACAATAATCATTTGTGATCAGAGGGGGCAACATTTCCATCCATCCATCCATCCATCCATTCATCCACCCATTGTCTACACAGCTTTATCCTCCACATGAGGGTCGGAGAGGCTGCTGGTGCCAATCCCAGCTGACATAGGGTGAAAATAAACTCTGGACAGGTTACCATACCCTGGTCATAACCTATGTGCACTGACAGAGGCTTCAATTACATGTGCAAATGTATTTCAATCCAATTAAAGTCATCCTTATTAGAAATTTCAACTTTTCTCCCTACGTGGACAAGAATTGATGTAATGCCATTACGACGTTTATATGCCCGCATTGAGCGTTTTAATCAGAATAAATCATTTTGACACGCGCCGAGTTGTCTGATTGTGCGGAAATAGTAGTAGAGGAAGCTTCACTTCCGCCTGTGTTGTAAACAATGGCCATTGTTGCTGCTCACGCTCACATGTTTCTCCGTAGATAACGTGCCGGCATCGTGTTCTTCTAACAATATTTTTGATTCCTCTGTTCTCTAATGAAAGTACAGGCTCAGCAGTTCACGCTGATGACTGTTTCCCGTACATTTTATACACGGACCCCACTTTCAAAAGATGACTAAATTAAAAGCAAATGTGTACATAATGTAACAGTTCAACAACACTTGTAAAATGTGCATTTTCTTTTTACCCAACTGTTGAAAATTTCGTGACAACATTATTGATGGCTCTGTTCAGATTAACTAAGTCAGGACAGTGTGACGGTGAGAATGCATGCACCCAGAACTGGGAATGCTAAATGGAATTGCATGTGATTTCATTATTCACGCCTATGTGACCTGTCAAAACTCTGGTCATAATATGAAGCTGAACACACGGGTTGGTGTTATTTGTTGACTCAGAAGCATCACATATGTGGGGGGATTTAAATAGCAGTCTGACAGGTTTACTTAGAAGAAAGTGTATTATTTTTTTTAACTGTAAATCGCCTTCGCTGACAACAGCATGAATTTCTACTCACTCGGATCCTTTCACTCTGTGAATTAAATGCCTTTTTTCCCCCTCCCTCCCTCCCTCCCTATCATTTAAACATGTCATGGGTTGTGTTTACCTGCACTGAACCTTGATTGAGGAAGCCTGTGACTTTACACTGATGCCCTCCTAATCTGTATGAGTGGCATTCTAATTTCCCTGATGCTGCCATTCAAAACACAAACATGAAATGTTGGTTTTAGAACCAGAAGACCTGGTAGAGTGAATTTCAAGTGCTTATTCAAATATTTCATTAAAATGTAAATTTCGTACAACGCCGTACGTCTAGCTGTGCACAAGGCATGACTTAAGAAGTTATGAAGTTATAACAGCATTTCTCTCTCTGATGCCAATTAACTGGCGGGGGAGACTATAATGCCCTTACCTTGTTTTATCGCCACACAACAGCGAGCCAACAAATGCATCACGTGTAAGTGGAGTTTTGGGCATTGACAGCAAAGGTTGGTGGACAGGACGAGTCAGATGTGAAGCCTCCCGGAGTCCAGTGGCTAATCAATTCTGTTATCTCACACAAAGTGCAAATGAATTGATTGAAACGACGGTGATGCGGAAAGAAAGCGAGCACAGAGGAGAATTGTAAAAGAGTGCGGTGGCCACACCTGGGACATTTGTCACTACACTCCCACTGCTGTGGGCGCAAAGAGAAGCCCCAAATGATCATTAATCACTTATTACTTAATGTGAAATATACATTTCAATGTATATACAATGTACACTAAAAACTACAGTATCCAGGAGTTTTTCCCCTTTTCTCGAAGTATCTGAATGCATTTAAAATACTTTAAATTCCTGGCATATTCATTTATAGATTTGTGATTTTCTGACTTAGTGGTTAGCACTATTGCCTCACAGCAAGACGGTGTTGGGTTTGATTCCTGGTCTTTGACACACAGAATATTCACTCCAGCAAAATCCAAGTTACTGCAGCTTGATCATGATAATTTGGATTACATGATGGATTTCAAAGAAAATAAGTCAAAGCACAAAGAAGTAGAGCTTTCAAAGAATCATTTTTAATAATATTATGGACAATTAATATTGAACATCAGAATTACATTTTATTTAGCTATACTTTTACCATGTTGGAATCAAAATGTTAACTTGCTTTTTTGTACCTTGGATATAATCAGTTTTACTCTTTCCGTCGTGTGTGAGACAGAATGAGACACGTTACTCTACCACCAAATTTAGAATTGAATGAAATAACGTGTAAGGTACATTGGTGAGCTCCTCAGCCTGTACACTGTCAGTATATCTGCGAGATCTTCTGACCTGAGGTTACCAGATTTTCCCATCAGTCACGTCTGAAAACAAAAGGTGATTGTGCTTTTGAAGTCGTGGCTGTAAAAAATCGTGGAACACTCATCCTTTTGATTTACGATCAGCTGCCTCTGTATCCGTTTTTAAAAAAGCAACTGAAGACAAACCTGTTTGAACAAGCCGTTCAATCACCTGACGTCTTTAATGCCTGTTTACCTTGCGTGTGTGTGTGTGTTTGCTTGTGGTTTTTGCCTTTTTAATTATGTTGTCTAATGTTTGAACGTTATTATTTTTATTCTGTTTACATTTTATTCTGTTTTTATTGCACTTGTTTTGAAAGTTTAATTCTTGAGAAGCACTGGATGAAGCTTTCTTTCAGGGGAAGTTGCTGTACTAAATCTATTGTTATTAGTCTTTCTATTATGATTATTATTATTATTATTATTATTATTATTATTATTGTTAATAATTACATCTGAAATCTCAAGTTAGGTGTAAAATTACAATCTCTTTATGTTGGAGAGGATCACTAAATGGCTATTTCATGGCCAGTTCTTTAGTTGTTTGTGCTGATATATAAATATAGAATAATTTGGATGTTGTTGTTACCTTTAGATTGACAGATGAAAAATTGACTATAATTTCACAGTTGTATGTATTCCGTGTACAAACTTTCATTGATTCTTTATTCAGTTGATTTGTTGTTGTTTAGTGTTCAAGTTAAAATGTAGATAATGGAGCTAAACTTGGACTGGACTAAATAACTTTTGTAATTCAGAGTCGAAACTGTAGAGGACACGGGGGACGAGGAGTTGTCGGCAGTTTGAATGTATTTGTTTTTTTCCTAAACAAAGAACAAAAACGTTAAAAAATAGACAAAAATGTGTTCACACTTCGTTGCAGGGTGTTTGCGAGTCCCGCAGGTCCTCTGCTCGAGATGTACCGCTGTTTGAAGAACAATATTTGATAAAGTCATGATAAACAGCAAATCCCCTCCAAGGCCATTTCCCTGTCAATCAGTTATTCATCATCCCAAAGTGTGTGTTTACCTAAAGATGTATGAAGGAATAAACACGAACATGTTGACTTTCAGGGAGTCTACATTTCAGCGTGTGTTGATATGGAAGCCCAAAGCAAACATAAACTGGCCTGTGACACTGTGACAGTAGGCATCAACACAGTTTAAGTACATTTTAAACAAGAAATGCATGGAAATGAACATGACACAAAACATCAGTTCGTATTGGCGTTGAAGGGGGGAGGGGGTGGTTGTGTGTCTTAGAGGTATTTTGCCTAAAATGCCGCAGTTTGAAAAACAATATTTGATAAACAGCAAATCCCCTGCAAGGCTGTTTCCTTGTCAATCAGTTATTCATCATCTTGAAGTGTGTTCTTGCCAAAAGAAGTATGAATGAATAAACAGAGGCGTGTTGACTTTTAGGGAGTCTATCTGGCTTATATTTGCAGTTCCCCCGCTTTCACCTGACAATGAAACATCAGCTACAAGAACCTCCGGGTTTGTATTGCTCCAGGTTCGTCACGCTACCGTTTTATTTCTTTATTTATCCTCTCATTTTTAACTTGCGGGGGGGAGAGAAGACAAAATGGTTGCAGGTGGTGATGAAAATAAGAGCCATCCATCATTATTTATTAGGCATGAAAAAGATACACAATAATGTAATTTAATCTCTCAGCAGACAATTATTTCCACATATTGATAACGCAATGCGAAAAGTGCCATGAATCCTAATATGATGCTTGCTTTTATTGGTGTATGATACAACCAGAACAAATAATGTAATTGTATCAAGGAGAAAATGTGATTATTTGCACATGCTAACATTATAATACCAATCTGCTGCAGACAATGGTATCATATTATTTTGCTGTGCTTAACTAGTTGCAATTTGCATTAAGTTATTATGTCTAGGTGGCAATAAAGACGGCGCTCTCCCAGTGGTCGCAGCTTTTCTTAGTTTCTCATTACATCGCTGTGAAATGCTTTTTTTGGAGGTTTCAACTCTGAGCATCTACACGATGTTTGATTTGACAGAAGGAAAGTTTTCATCTGCCGCCGTTTAATGTGATTTCCTTCCTTCCTCCTGTATTTATTTTGCACGCAGATAAATTCCAAATGCAGACGGCCGTCCAGGGCGGCGTGAGGTTAAAGCAACACGACACAATAGACACAATTACTATGCAAATGATGGAGCTGGAAACAAACACCTTTTCCATTAAAAAGTAAAATGCTTTAAATATTTGCATATAGGTACTCTGATTGGCCTATTCCCAATTTCTATATGATTAACATTAATGAAGGTGCAGCTTGATGCTCTGACTGTCTGGCCACATCACGGCCGTCTCTCTAACGCTCTCTGTGTTTTGCATCGCGAGGCGTTCACGCTGTACTGAACTAATGACCGAGTCAGCCCGTGTAAAATTAGACCGTGCATCTACACAAGTGTCTCTCTGACATTATGAAAATGTTTTATTGATGACTCATTATTAGCATTTCAGCACTGAGGTGAGTTTGATCCACGCAGCAGATGCAAAGTGTAATAATAATAATGTCTGCTTAATTATTAATATCCAAACCTTAATCCATCTCTGCTGAGAATATGTACATATTTTAGTGTCTCATTTGAATTTTTGCAACAAACACACACCTAAAAAGAAAGAGGAAAAAAAAAAAAAAAAAGATGGCCGTGCTAATGACAGGTCTAAATGGGCTGATTTTTAAGAATTAATGTGTTGGTGCTGAGCTGAGAGGAAGAGGTCTTTCTGTTTATTCTGTTTGATTCTGGAAACATGCTGCATCCCACCACACGTCCCCGTAGAGAGGCGAGCAGAGCACACACTGCGTGAAAGGCGTCATTCGGCACCAGAGGCTAGAGGAGTGTTTGCAAGTCATTAGTGGTTTGTAAATGATATTTGTTCCCATGTGACATATCATTTGAAATGGTTTTCTAATAATAACACCCACTGATAATAAAATAAGAGGGCCCTCATGTTGTGATTATGCTTTTCATAAATTTCGTTTGTGGAAAAAAAAAAGAAAGAAAGAGAGAACGGGGGGGGGGGCGGGGATTTCAGTATGAATAAGTGCTCAATATGTTGATATGAATTTTACACTCAGATGGTGAGAATTACACTGATCCTCTGAAAGATGACCCCGCTCTAAGCTCAGGTTCAGTAAGTGAGAGCACGCAGCTGAATTCAACTTTGCTTGTAACCTGACTCGGCTTTGTTGCAAAGAAAATTGCATTGTGTTCTGAAAGCCAGAAGCTTGAACTGTCACCTCCTTCCCTTAACGACTCCCGACAAACACGTTGTCTTCCCGCGGTGCGTTTCCTGTTTGCCACAGCACAGAGCCAAAACGACTTGGCACGGGACGCAGTGTTATGTGGTGAATAGGGAGCCGTGCTGCCGCTCCGACACAATTTACCTTGTATTTTATGAAATGAACTGGCGGCTCGGAGATCAATAGGCCCCCGTAGTGAATGCAAACAACACTACTGCGTCCTTATCGGGAGCCTGCTGCCAATCTGTGGCAAGCGAAGCCTGCACCTTCCCCGGGATACACCATTGGTCTTTGAAATTAAAGTTGACGCCTGTAATCCAGGGAAATGGTCCCTCTATTCTCGCTTAACACCGGTTTAGTTTCACCCCAGCTGATGATAAAGCATGACAGAAATACATAGCACTATCTTCTTGCCGGGGTCGATTGGTTTTGCCGGCTTATCAGGAAACAGACAGCTAACCTTCTTATTCCTGGCCCATTGACAAAACTGAGGAGTCAATTTACAAGAGAAGCCATGCTGCGTGGCTGGTAAATAAAAACCATTCTTTTTCTGCCGAACAAAAAAAAAAAGAGAAATCCCAAAAAAAGAAAATAACCAATTTTTTAACCTTCTCAAACACGAGTAAATGTATCACACAGGAGGGTAAGTGCTAGTGATAGAGTGTATTCATGTAAATCCGCCTGAGCACAGCTGCAGGAAATAGACAGGGATCTACTGGAGCGCTTTGCCTGTAAAGGGTGGGATTTACATGCCTAACTAGGGCTTAACCACCCTTCCCCGAGTTTACCTGTTACTCTCTGGCCTCTGAGTGCGTGATTGGACGGGCTGAGGTTGCACTGCTTATTTTTAATGCCTTTCTATCCCCGCTCATATCTGTCAGTCTCAGAAATGAACTCATATGAACACTCCGCTTGCCGACGGAAAATTGGTTTGATGTGACGGCATATCGGGAGGTTTGTTTGTTTCCTGCTCCTCAGCAGACATCAGATCAGCTAAGAAATTAAAGCACATACGGCAGGATGTGACTGATGGAGAGCGAGGCTGCGAGGTGCGAGCTCCGCTGCAGGACTGCTTTATGGGTAATTGAGATCACATTAATGCCTGTGCTCCTCCTGAGGAGAAAGTGCAAGTCTTTTCCTTTTGGACAGGATGTGGCTTTGAGCAGTTTCGGGGGGTGGTGGGCGTCGCTCCTGGGCTCCACCGCCCTCAGCTGAATCTCAGCTCCTGCAGGCACATTCTGTCGACCGCTCAGGGCAGTTTAGACTAAGCAGAAAAACTGTTTGGCTGTTTCTCCCCCCCCCCCCCCCCTCCACCAAACTCACATCTGTACACGTAGTGCACGCAGCAGCGAGCTCATGCCAGAGCAGTCTCAACAAAAAACATCTCGTTTGTTTTTTCCCTCTGAACCTTAGATCCCTCCAGATGATTAAAAAACACAAATAGCTTGCACCGACTCTATTAATGCCGTGCTCATATCACACAGGAACCGAGCACAGATGCAAGGCATTCCCTTTTTTTCTCTGTGTGTTTTGTATTTTTCTCCCCCTCTAAACAATGATGTTCAGAACTGGAGCCACCGCCAATAAAATTAATGGGAGACTTACTGAGTCCATACAGGAAGTGGGCTTTTTAAATAAACACATTGTTTCCAAACGAATCCACACCCTCATTGTTTACAGACCGGGAACAGGGCTGGGTGCAGACCGGGCCGGTCCAGCCCGAACACTGGCTCCCCAGCCGTCAAGGCCACTCCATTTTAAACAGTGGAAGAAAAAGGTATATCAGTGAAGCAGGAGTTTACTTTGATGTTATTTTGGGTCATTATTTGTGAATATTGCACGATTTAGAGAGCCAACATTAAAACACTGACAAATGCCATTTTTTGATTTGTAAACTTAGAAATATAAAACCTCTTTGGAGCACAACTGACATCTTACCGCACAAACCATTCAGTTGCACTTCGCTGAGACACTGCAGTATTCAAAAAAAAGCATCATTATCTAGACATGATTCAAGATTAATTCAAGTCATGTCTTGTCACAAAGTCGAGCAATAAAATGTGTACTTGCAAAACAAATAAAAACAATAAAAAAAAAAAGAATACTAAGAAATAAATATGTAGTTAAGCCACATGACATGCATGCTGAGTGTTTCCAGGAATCGTAAAAGGAAACAGAGCCCAGACGTTACAGTTACAGTAAAAATGCTTAATCACAAAGCACTGCATGAAGCGGACATCTATAGCTTTAAAAGTCGTCTGTAAATGTAATTATTAACTCCTCTTCTGTTCACATTCAGGAAAAAGCTTACGTAATAAAAAAAAAACCCAGTCTTTTTATGATCAGATTTATCATCACTAAATTTGAAATATCTGTGGATATTCAGGACCACTCGGTCTGCCACTCTCACTTATCTCCTCCCGCATCGATTTTTGTTTCAAATACTACCAGTCACTTATCACCTCATTTGCATAATGTCCGATGAGTAAAAATTTGTCAGGCAGATTGTAATTCATATCTCCCCTCTGTGCACTTGCCCGCCCCGCTATTTCTGTTCGCTACCTCACATTTACATTTCAATCAGTGATTATAGCCTCTCCTCTTCTCGACCCGCTGAAAGTAAATACACGACTCCACTGTCTCCCACTGACATGCATTTGGTTGGATTGGACGGATAAGCATGAATATTCTGCCTGGTGCATACAGTATTTACCCCAGTGTGGCGTTACCACTGCAGCGCACGTGCTAGAAAATGTCCCGTTTTGGCTTAAATTGGCCCACAAATGGCTGGAGATTCATCCTTCATTGTCTGACTCAGTCTGTCTCTTTATCACCTTTTTGTTCGGAACCCGAAAGCTTGATACTCGGCTACAACCGACAAAAAATAGTGGTTCTTCCTCACGAACCGTCACATTGACTGTGTCTTATTCTGTGTGAAGACGAGTGGAGAGTAGAGGAAGTATGGAGCTTTAGCCAGTGTTGTGCTTACGCAGAGTAACTTCCTCCCTCTTTAGTTCCTCTTAAACTGTTGTGAACGTGGGCCGGTTCTCCAGAAAGCACCATATGGTTCTGAGGCTCCAGAACTGCACGTTAGCCAGAACCAGAACCAGAACCGTGTCTGTCTGAGAGCACCACCAGTGTTTCTCAGGGTCTGCGTAGGTGAATCTACATATATTGGTGTTTCCTCCACACCGAAATGGCATTTTGGGAAACCTGAAACATACATTTTGTGTTTCAAAATAGAAGCTTACTATGGAAATCAATCAGAATGGCATCATCCTCTGACCCCTCTCATCTGTTAAGCCAACCTTATCCTTAGATGTTACTTATTCTTACACAGTGGTGAACACCATAAAGGTTGGTTACACACAACCTTTATTAGGAGTGCTTATGAAGTTTTTAGGAAGTTGTTAATAAAAGTAATTAAGTAATTATTTACTGGTTGTGTTGTTCTCGGCTCCTCTGGCAGGCTGTTAGAGATGTGCCACTTAAATGCTGCCTTTGCCAAACGTTCTCACTCTGGTTGTAACTAAAGAGTACGTGGCAAAACACCTTAATGATCTGAAAGGTTCATTCATGAAAAGCACGCCTGAGTATTCACGCGTTCTTCATTTGTCTCTCCGTCACACTCGCTTCTGAAATATTAGTGGGCAGAAAATGAAAGTCTGACACACAAGCGGCCACTTCCTGCAGGTTTGACACGTCGCTGAGGAAATGGTCAAGCAAGTGGAAAATGTGTTAATTTATTATTGACCACAATTGTGAAATTAACGTTTGACATGTTTGTTCATCGGTGTGTTTTGTTTTTTTTTAGTTTTAAGTAGAAAATGGCCCAGAGCATAATAAAAGAACAAAATGCTGTGTTTTCTAATAAGACTGACACCTACACAGACTGGTGACAAACGCTGAGCTCCCTGCAGTCGCACACAGAAAGCAGGTTATATCTTCACTGTGTAAGGAAACCACCGTCGGAAAATCTGCGTGCATTTGGAAAAAAGCTCACTTCCATACTTCCTACACCGCTGGACGCCTGCTGTCTGTTGACTTCTGTCAGTGGTAACCCAATATATAACTTCATAAAAGTCAGCTGATGAGTCATAGTCAGGCTTACAAACATGACTTTCTAAATTGCTCTTTGAGGTGAACTGTCTTTTTGTTGCTTGTCTGGGACAGTGAGGTGACACATGGACTGCAAAAGCTCAGAGGGCAATTGTTTTCTGGTGTTTGTGTTTGCTTGTTTTGGAACGGCTCAGCAACTCTTCTATCATGAATCAAGGAGAAAAAAAAGAAACGGGAAAAATCATAATAATCACACTTTGCCACAAACTGCTCCCCCCGGCCTTCTGTTTTCCAACTCTGGTTACACACATGTTGGCTCTGCAGAATATTCAATAGACATTTATAGGAAATAAATTAAGAGATGAATGCAAACCATATGGCATTCGGAGGTTTATTTGTAAAGCCTCTGCATCAAAGCTTTTTCCAGATCACACCATATTAGCTATGTTTTTCCAGTCCAGCAAAATCAGGAAGGTAACCACAGACTTCCCTGATGGGAAACACATGAGCGGCGGTCCGTCGAGACAAGGAGCCTCATACATGGACAAGGCATCGTCAGGGAGCATCAGCAAAAACTATTATTCTTTGCATTTCTGGATGTCATATGTCACCCCAGTTTGACTTCAACTCCAAGACGGGGAGAACGATGGAGCTGCGTCACTGCTTTGATAGAAACCTTTTTAGCCTCACGGTGACCCCTCCCTTATCCTCCACCATCCCCACTCCCACTCCAGCTACATTCACACTTCTTTACATGTGAGGCAGCCTGGATGCCTGGGCAAGGCGTGGGCTTGAAGTCAGACCAGGAAGCAAGCCAAGAGGAAACAGCAGTGCCCAGGGTTTACACTTCCACCCCTGCTTGAGACCCCCGACTCACCTCTCTCTCTCTCTCTCTCTCTCTCTCTCTCTCTCTCTCCCTCTCTCGTGATGGCCTGACAAGTTTTACGATTCTGTGCATTTGAGTGTGACAGCAGCGGCCCTCCTGCATGTGACAGGCCCAACAGCAGCGGTCTGCTGACAGCCGGACTGGTTTCCCCTCCTTCATTGTTGATCTTGGGCTTGCACTGCACACACACGCAAACGGCCTGCCAGCGTCAGACGTGGTGGGCCACACCGCTTACAGTCAACAGCTTTAACCATGGATTTTTCTTTCTTTTTTTCCCTCGTCTGTGGAGTCCCTACACTTTCTGCATGAGCCAGCTTTGGTTTTGCGCTCGCACTTCCACTACTTCAAAGTCTAGAATCGGCACAAAGTAGGCTAAGCGAGTGTTAGTTCTAGTGCCATTTTCACAACATGGACAAGATGGGTTCGACTGATTCGCAGTCTTTTTCGCTGCTTTCACGCACAGATAAATGCACTATATGCTCAGAGTGATCAGGACCTGCTGTGCGCCATCGGGCTGTTTACCTCAGGACAGACAGAAAAGCACTTTCAGGGAGAGAAAAGCCAGTGATTCCCGCTGAGGGAAAATGCATCAAAGCGCCTGACTTAAGGCTATAATTACCAACCGCGGTGCTTGAAATGTAGAAGAATGAAGTCTTAGGAGAAACAGAATAGCTTATTTATTTTGTATTTGTTGTTTTAATTTTATTTCACATTTGCAAATCAAGTTATCAGTGGCTGTAAGTTAACGGTATTTTAACACCGGGTTAGGTTCCAGGAGTTGCTTAAAGCACGCATTGTTGATGCCACATTACACGTTTAGTATTTTTTGCATTTATAGTCAATAAATGGATCATTTTCCCCGCGGTCCCATCTTTCAGGTTGCGTAACAGCGGAGGCTTTGTCTTGGCAGAGCATCGCCGAGCATCACAGAGCAGCGGCTGTGGATAAATACAGTCAGTCCATTCTCTAACGATGTATGAAATCCTAAACTAATAGAAATGTATGACCTGCCCTCCCCCGTCTCCTGTCTGCTGATCGGGCCAAACCAGCGCGCCTGCTGCTTGTGTGCAGAACGTCACTGAAGAAAACCATGGCCTTCAGGAGAACTTGAGCTTTGTCTTCCTTTGAGAGGCGAAGGAATCTTGTCTATTCTTTCAGCCAGCAACACATCTGCTGACAGCTCGCTACTCTTTTAGGTTTTCTTGAGTAAAACAATTTATAGAGATTTAATTATTCTGCAACCAGTTCAAAAAAATGAAAGGTCCTGGTTGTCAAATAACCTTCTGCACCTCTGATTCCGTGAAAACAAAAAAATTACTACCGACATGATCAATTTCGTGTAAGAATGATATTTACAGATATCAAACACTTTCACTGCTCTGATCTCAACTGGAAATGATCCCAAACTCCGAGTCTACGTGGAAGACTGATTGTCTCACATGGAAGCGTTTCCATCCCTCATCATCTCGGTTTATTCTGGACACTTTGTGTGTTGCACTTTTGCACAACACGAGAAATAAGTCATTTGTGTTCATTGGCAGCTGAGGAGCTGTCTTTCAGTCAGGCTCCGGGTAGAAGCACGATGCTAGCGGCGACGCTAGTGGGGAAACATGCAGTATCCTCGTCGAATCGTTACTGCTGTGTTGCTTTATCAAAATCTTCACAGCAGCAGGTTTCTCAGCAAAGGATCAAATAACCTCAGGCTTCAATATTTTCGAACACATGAAATCAGTGTGGACTCCATGAATACTTAAACAAAAACTACCCCACCACATCTGAGAAACTAAAGATAGCCATGACTCTCGTAGACTTAATTTGAAACAGGTACGGCTGTCGAGCAGAAAGACATGTTTAGAAATGGTCTTGTTCTGTAATTTCATGTGACTGGACCCATAAGGGGTGTAAATTTGTTTTTTGTTGTTTTTTTTGTTTTTTAATCAACCGAGGAAGACGGCAGTAGCAACTGTTTGCCTAGAGAGGCCTGCCAAACCACATGATATTCTTGGGCACAGACCAAGTTTTCTTAAAAATAGACAACAGATTCTTGGCATTAAGAAAAACAAATGTATATATTTATATCATGCCACATGAAGGAAGGAAAGATATGGTGATGATTACAGATTTACATTTGTTAAACTGAAAATCTACTAAAAACACTCTAAAGCCATGTTTCCACTCAGTGGAACAGTATTGTACGTATATGTTTTTGTGTTTCTATTAGGAATAATACCTAAATAATCGGCCCCAACCTTTCCATTTTTCAGTTCCTTTCCCTTGGGGTACCAGAGTAATGGTACGGTATGGGTGAAGCGCGACCCACGACAGTCCAATTGGGCAACAAAAAAAAGCATCACTCCCTTTGCGACTGGTGTTTCTTCAACTCCCGCAGTCTCTTCTTATACAAAGCTATAATCGTGTTGAGACAAACAGCCACAAACCAAGCAGGAAGAAAACTAGCTGCTGGACGTCCTCCAGTGTTGTCTGTTGTGTTGGTGTCTGTTGTGTCGTGTTCAATGTCTGATATTACAGATTTGAATAAATTAAAAGGGCAAACATGTTGGTCTTCTGCTAACCCAGGAACCTGTGTATGCTCATGCATTTTAAAAATAAACTCAAACCACTTAGTTCATACAATGTTGATTAGGCCAATCACCTCTCTGTTTTCGTCAGGATAGCATCTTGATCTTGTGTCACCCGGCGACATTATTACACTGCACACAGGAAGTGATTTTTTTTATGTCAAGACAGACAGACAGGGAGCCAACAGCTTCATTGTGCACGTAAAGCCAGACAGCTGCAAACACACTGGATCCGCAGAAAGGTTTCAGCAGTGTGATGATAGAAATAATTTTTTATAGAAATATTATAGAATTCTTTCAATTTAAATGTATTTAAATTGCCCCTGCACTGCCGCTCTATACTTGCAAATGCTCCCTCAGTCAGGTCTGATAGTATTGCTTTTTCAGATGAGGGACGCAACATACAAATAATGTAACATAGTTTCTGTCCACGCAGACCAAACAAAGGCAGGAACAAAACCACCAAAGGTGAAGCACGGCAACTTTAAATTAATTCTTCTTCATCAATGTTTTATGGCAGCTGGCAAGCTGTAAGGTTGCATCACTGCCTCCGCCCTTTCACTTCCTTGTGTGTGTTCTCATCTCCCTATCATAAATAATCAAAATCAGATATCCACAATTTAGTGCTCACCTATTTTTTAATCCAGATCTGGAGTTGTCATTCCAGTCTGTCTTTTAATCTGTCAGTGAATGTGGCAAGGAACCGGTCAAAGCTGCAATGAATGTGCATTGTATTAGTGAGCGTGCTTGGTTGGCCAAACTGAATAATAAAACAATAAACCGGACTCCGAGCCTGGCTCGACAGGAACAGTTACTTTTCACTTTATTTCTCCTTAATCTCTGGTGGTGGGAACACGTCAGCTTTACGGCGACTCTGTGGGGACACACCTTCCCAAACATGAACGCAGAATAATCTGTTACAAAAGTTTGTTGTCTACAACGAACGCATTGTTATATGCCCACTGGTATTAAAGTAACACAATGTAGGATTAACTCTTGAGATCCCCCTGCAGTTAGTTAACAGTATTGTTTGTTCCAACTGTCATAAAAAAATATATGTAACATATGTAAAGCCAACGATACCAGTGACCTCTGTAGCAGGACTTCTAATGTACAAACAACCACGTCTTCAGTCCAGGTGCAGTATCTTATGTTATAGCATTTTATACAAATATGATTGGATTGTTTTATTTTCTAAACTAACCCCTAACAAAAACGCCAAAAAAAAAAGGTGATCATCCACAATGAATAAATGTCCTTGGCCATGAAAAAAATTCTGCACGGACTCTTAAATCAAGTAGCATTTGTCATTTACACTCCAGATAAAACATCTCATTGTGTATTTCTGTCACTTCCCTCGGTTATTGTCCAGTAAATGATGCTCTAAATTATCTCCTCACTTTTACTTCCCCCATTGAATCTGCTATCGCTTGAACCGGCAATTTATTTCCCCCCAAAACGAATAATGTGACACTGAGTGTCCCTCGAGTTTCACTTGAAGTTGTATTTCTTATTTGTTCTTTCATTTGACTCCACTTGAACATAATTTAAAAAAACAAGCACAGGCGAAGAGAGTTGATCCTCATCCTTCCTTTTAAACCCTCTCACATTAATCATCAATTCATCAGATCACTTGTCTTTGTCTTTGCCTGCTTCAATAACCCTCACAGCAGACGAGGGTCACCTCCAAAAAGTGTCTTTATCCGACAAAGTGTTGAGCACAGAAATCTCCACAATTCTCTATTTTTCTTTGTCCAATGTCAACAGCTGACGGTCTTTCAAAGTCAAATGCAGTGTCAGTTTCAATAATTAAAGCTGTTTATATTTCAAAAAGAATATTTCATTTACAAAAAAAGTCATATGTGGACTAAACCCATTCGATGGACAGCTTTGCTTCAGTGATAGACCCACTCCCACTTGTCTGTGTGATTACATTTTATGATTAAAGGGGAAGAAAATGAATTAACCTGAAAAACTCCACTTAATATTGACTTTTTTTTCCGTCTACAGTGGATTTAAGTTGCAAACAGCATAGACTATGCTGTTGTTGTTTTATTCTTTAGATCAAAGGCTGCTTTAATAAGGCCATTATAAATACATCTGAAAATTCACTCTGATATTCAGCAAACAAATCAATACAGGATGTGCACCGTTCACTGGTCTATTATTGTGGCACTGTAGGCCGTTGCTGAGGTATAGCGCACCATAATGAAGAAAAACAGTGCAGGGCTACAGCTCCCCTGCTGTGTTCAAAGTCACTCATATCCAGTGTACTTTATAATTGAAATAAAGGTAATCTCTCCATTCCTTTGAGCTGCAGCTTCCATTTTTCCTGCCGCTGTCTACAAGAAATGAGCCATGACCAGGAGGTGGTGAAGGTGGGAGAGCGAAAGAGTAAGGGAAGCTTTGGCCACCACATCATCAGTCGAGTGCTTCGTTGTTGATTCTCAAGTTCAAAATGTCCAGTACTCAGCAAGAGCCGAGGTGACAACACGGGCTTAGAGAAAGCAGCGTGATGTTTCATCCGTCGTACACGTATTTATCTCCTGAGCCTTTGGTGAATTTCTGTATAGGATGAACAAACATAAGCCATATATTTCCTCATAACTTATTAAGCAGCAGCGGCGAAGTGTATCCTCAAATCTATGTCTTACACTTCTCGTTTTGGAGCACAGTGACGGTTGATTAGGCCTCAACACTCGTGTGCTGCACCACCAGTCTACTTTAATTCCTTTGCAATATTGATGAGCTGCTGCCCCTCGGTGGAGCCTAAAAGCTCCCGTCCTGGTCCCCATGTCTGCTGAGCGGGGAGGTTGACTCCTGTGGACCCCACTGATTACTGTGGGCAAAAGTGGACAGTGAGGATCAAAGTGAAGCAGCATTGTGGGTAAATAACGATAGCTTTTAAATGGAGACATTTGAGGTTTGCAAGGCAATTAAAAAGTATCCATAAAAAGGCAGTCACATGATCATGTGATAATAATTAATTAATACGAATAATTACATGGCACATCTTCCTTTCATATGTATTTATTTTAATAAGCATAAACTGATGCAGATGTTTCACTGGCCAATTCAACAAGTCTCTACTGAATTACTGTATCACATAATGACTGCTGTCTTGCTGAAATTATTACACACTTTTAATTGAGAAGTGACGCTGTGGGCAACATTTTAAAAATAAAATTAAAAAAGAAATCCATAGAAATGTCTTTCAAAAGGGGACAAATGTACTAAAGAGCCGCTCTATCTGTGCACATCCATGAGTGGCAATACGTCACCTTCTGTACAAAAAGCTGAAATTGTCAGTATTATTATGTTATGTAATCTTTTCTTAGATTAGATTAAATTTCTATGCAAAGGAAATTTGATCTGACATCAAGACACAGAAAAACACATTAAAAGAGGACAAGTCCTACCACAGTGAACAGGACACTAAAGCATTTAAGACATGTGGTGTACAATTATGAAACCTTAAAAAGTGGCAACATTTAAAAGACAAAATGCGATAAACAAATAAATTAAATGAATAATACAATAAATAAACAATCATAAAACAAAAGTAAGTTAAGATGCTCGATGGCCACAGGAATCAAATAAGATCTGACAATTAAATTATTAGATTATTATCTAGTTAACACAATTACCACAGGATTACCCACAAAACTTTGCTTTATTATTGTCAGGGCTCAATTTCTTAATCTCAATGTGACTTCCTGGTACAATAAAGTCATATAAAAAGAATGAACAGCTTGTCATTGTACAGTACTTGAGTTAAGAGTTGAACAGTGTGTGTCTACAGTTTGAGGAAAGGACCAGTTATGGTCAGAGGAGGTCGTTCAGTGCCCTGATGACCTTAAGGTTGCCAGAGGGCGAGGGTGAGGAACCGGTAGTGACCTGTGAGTGAGGTTTTTACTGAAGACTCCTTTAAGTGGATGTCTGTCAAACTGACAAACCACTGATCCGTCATCACTTCTCACTCCAGATCCTCTTCGTCAGTTAGTGCAGCAGCATGTCAGGATACTTTCGGTTGGGCAGCAGTTGATAGAGTTAGAATCAGTAAGAGTTTGAAGAGGAGGAGGAAAGTTTGTTGAGGAAGAAGAGGTGATGCTGCTGCCAGGTCTTATTCACCTGTCACGTTGCATTTGTGTGGTCACCTTTTTAACCAGTACTGGACAATATTCACTACACTTAAACAAATTATGAATTTGATCCACATCTGTCAGAATACAATATTTATTTATTATTTCAAATGATAACATTCAATAAAAAATATCAAATTAATGTAAAAAAAAAGAGTTACGAACAACAATACACAACCTTTCCATATAAATGTGTTGATTTATCTCTTTGATGATTTTTCAGTTACGGTTTAAAACTTGACTTGTAAGTAAAGGTTCAGTTCCTGACTTTAAACAAACAACTTACAACAGTAACACATCACTGTCTGGGCGTGTGACATTTGGCTGTTTATAGCAGAACTATGCAGGATGTTGACCCTAATTTAATAGCTTTGGAGTCATTGTGATGGTTAAATGGCTTGTTGCGGGGAGATTGACGACTGACTGTCTCCATTACCCTTATAGTCTGCCTTGCAAGATCATGGCTGCTGACCCTGAGTTCCTCAGGATCAAGTCTCACAAAATATTGCATGTCGTGAGAAACCAGGTACCGGCTATAAGATCAAGGCAGTGATAGAGTTACTTCAGGTGTCCATCATGACAGAGCTGGCGAAAAAGAAGCAGCGCTAACTCTGAGGATAAAAGCGTAGACAATGGTTGGATGGATGTTTTTACGGTGATGTCGTAAAAATATGTCCTCTGCAGGGGGAACTCTGTAGAGAAAAAGGCGTGGAAAAAGCGACCGGACTCGCAAAGTTCCAATTTCAATGTTTCCTGGAAAGAACAAGAAAGTCTGATCCAAATTAGTCAGCATAGAGTGTCAGAGGACTGAGACAGATGTTTGTGTTATAATTAGGGTTTTACTGTATAGCTGAGCCAATGCAGGAGTATTTAATAGAATCTGGATGTGTCCAATTTTTGTTTATTTCAGCAGCTATGACAGAATCAGAGCTGGGTTTATGGACAAGTTTTTATGTACAGGGAATTTTTCTTTGGTGTTTGGTGCATGATATATAAAAATGTATTCCTTTGAGCTGCATACATGTTTTCCCACAGTGAACAGTAATAATGACGTGATGGACAAATTACCCAACAACTATAATTTTTCTGGTTTTTTTTGTTCTGCAATTATTGCCAAATACATCATCCAACACCTGGATGCAACAAGTCCACACAAGTTCAGTGAGTAATCTTGTGACTGTAAAAAAACTCTTACTAAAAATCTATACCTGCTTAAGTCTGATATTTTATTTTATGATATGTTTGCTGCTTATTCTCACCAATAGGCTGCGAGTTGTTTATCCAGGACTACCTCTATCAATACATTTAAATATATTGTCTTGTGACTTTGGTGTTGAAAATCCTTCATTGCTATTTAAAAGTGACACAAACAAACAACAGCCTTTGTGTTCCTGCAAGCTAAAAAAAATGTTTATTTCTCTATGGACTTTGGTGCAGGAGAGTGAATGGTTTACAAACGTCAGTTTCAACCCAGAAAAAGCTACAACAGTGGGTTAAATTGTTTAATATATATATTTTTAAGATATCGTACACTTAAGCAGGCGTAAAATTTTATGAGATGAGCCTTTTATCAAATGTCTAAAATCAGTTTATGCCAAGTTCTTAATGAGGTGGGTCCATGGAAGCAGTGACAAGCACAAGAGTCAGTGTTGATCATGTGTCAAAACCTCATATAATTACACTTCAAAAAACCTTGACTATCACTTAATAATGAAACATCACAACAGATGTAACTGTATATTGAAAAGAGGAGATTATTAATATAGACGTTTCTTTATATAGAATATACTCCGCTCCCACTCTCACCTACATTACTTGACCACCTCACTATTGTGAATTGCAGTATATTAAACCCTGTTTGAAGTACATTAACCTGACTCACAACAATGGGAATGTGCACCCTGAGGGGGATACCGGCATTATTGGCTTCCTGTTCCTGGAATGTTACTCTCCTTACTGTTAACTGAACTTGTTTTAAGTTTACAGGCAGGTGTGGGAAGTGGATATATTAAAGACATGTCCTACTCTTTACATGTGTGAATGGGGATTAACTGTTGATTACAGCATAAGGCTGCGGTACATCTGGACCTTAGATGGAGCCTCAGATAACTGCGCTCTTCCAAATCGTCAACATGTTGTCCCAGAGTTTGAATTTGAATTATAGCAGTTTTACACCATTCAAAACAGAAGAGATAAAACCATAAAAGGACATTGAAAGACCAAACACGTTTTAATCCCTGATGTAAAAGATTCAAAGGTAACGGGAGAGCTCAGGTTTTCTGGAAGTCTGTTCCAAACGGGCTGTGCTGTGTGTGTGTGTGTGTGTGTGTGGAAATAGTGAACAGATCTAAACCTTATTAAATGGAATGTCTTGAACAACAAAAGTAGAATTTAAGGTTTTAAAACTTGAAACAGCAGCAGAGTAATTTGAGCATTTGAGATGGTTGGGTGTGTGAACAAGTATTTTAATGTTTTTAGTAGCACATATTAATTTCTCTTCCTAAAGGTCTTTTAATAAAGTAAGAATTAATTACTTTTAATAAAGTAAGAATTAAGTAGTCCCCAAATATCGTAACGGCTGGTCGTAGAGATGCACGACAGCGAGAGCCTTCACATGTTTGTGTTCTGGGATTTTTGTGTGCCTTTGGTTCTGCATCGTTTTGTTTTTGCAGCGTGTTTCTGTTGATGCATGTGTTTTGTCTTTCTGCAGATCATTTTTCTTTTGCAGCGTGTTTCTCATGTTGCTTTTGTTTAAGTTTGTGCTTTTGTATCTGGAGTGTGTGTGTGAACATGCAGCTCTTTCTCTTCCCGCATGTGTTTTGGGTCGTTGCAGTGCGTTTGCCCCTGTCGGCCACCGTATATATATTTTAGCCTTTTCATGCAGCTGCACACAATATGAATCATGTAAAATCAATGGCACATGAGACATTCATAGTGACCATTGGGATCAAGCTTTACTATCAATGTATTGCCTAGGGGGAGCAGCGTTATCCTGTTCCAAACATATATTTCAAAATAAGAGCAGACTAATAAAAAGCCACCGTAAAGCATTCGCTGAACATACTGTACATGCTTTGGGAAGAGCAACGTCCCACTGAAACATACTTTCACTCCCTGATAAAGACGCTATTATTCTTTTATGGTTGTAGATAGTGTCTAAGATATTGATCTGTCTTCTTTGCCCAAGGTGGTTGGATAAAGCTTTGGTTACATGTGGTGAGCAGGCTCCATGTTGAGTAAATAAGAGGTGATGAGGTAAACACAGGCTGCACATGCAAACAAAGGCATCTGCTCAGGCACACAAGGTGAAACAACCTGGAGGCCAAATATTGTGACTTCAGAGGTTCAACATAAATAAATAAAGAGGAAATAACGAAACGTAGAAAAACTTGGAAAAACAAACAAACAGTGTACATTTAAATTTTTCCTTTTTTTTCCCCCCCCATCCAACAGTTTTTTTTTGCCTCAGGGCGATGTCATTACATTATACTACTTTTATGTCTGACAGTTGAGTCAAACTGTCCATCGAGCAGATATGTGACTGGCTGTTTTGTCAGACTTTTTTTTTTTAAAGGATGATTTCACTCAGTTTGTTGCCTCGAGGAACAGCAAACAGTCATTTCAGTCCTGTTTGATATCTCTTACATGTCCTCAGTTAAAATGTGTGCGGTATTTGTCAGGCTTTACCTCCAAGACATACATTATTCAATTTTTATAACTATTTATTAAATGCAGTAGTGGGAACAAGTCGCATATTTCCCTCAGAAAACACTTTTTTCAGCAACAAGCTCATGTTGTTTCACTTGCTCGTGGCCGATTATTGTTATTTTAGTTATTGACGATTCATCTATTGAATTTACACTTTGAAAACGTGGTGATGTGCAGTTTTTATACGGTAGTGATTCCTGCTGTCAAGATGATATTATGACTGCAAATATTTAGCTGATTTAGCAAAGCACCATTTGTAGGTTTATAGGGATACTTACTATTAATGGTTTCATGATGTGGTTTCAGTGTGTTCTACACGTGTTGGTTTATGTTGCTGCACAATAAACACAACACTGTCCGTCTTTCTACCACTTTTTAAAGACTCACCCGTTCTCCTTTGCATCTGAGACAGTGCGAGTCTGTACAGTCGTGTAGACTTGTGTGTTTTTGTTTATTTGTTTTTACATCTGTTTATTGTATTTATTTTTAATACCACTGTACAGCACTTTGGCCGACTGCTTTATAAATATTGGATTGGATTAGATTGGATTGAATTGACCACATATAAATGTAACACCTCTCTGTGTGCACACACAAAGTACAACTTTTGACCTGGATGTCATTTTAACCAAAAACATTTTCCAGATGTCTGCAAATTATTTTCATAATTCCCTCATGAGGCAATGTTATTATTCAGGACAACTACTCCGCATACTTTCTTTAAACTGCACTGCATTAGTCAGTTGAACTTCCACGGATTAACGGCTCACAATGTTTGGAGTATTTCAAAGACGAGTTCGAGTGACCTAACGTGTTCACCCCCACTCTGTAATGTTGTTAATGTTGTACATTACTGTATAGTTTTTTCTGGGGAGGGGGGAAATCAAATTTATTCAGGAATGTTAAAAGGGTAAATGTGTGCAAACCAACCTCGCTGCTATATAAAGTAAACTTTTGCATTAATTCAGAGCTAATTCAGCTTTCAGAGCAAACAGATGAGTAGACAAGCTTCTGGGCAGGTTACATCCACAGAGCTGTTTATCAAAATAAGCAGCCAGTCCAGAGTGGTCAGCCATTGATTTTGCTGCCAAATATAATCCGTTTCACCATCATAAATCTGTGTCTGACATCTGCACAAAGCCCCGTTTTAGCCAAACACTGCCAAGTAAGGCTGTTTATTCACCGATGGCCCGATAGTCTCCATGACAACGCTTGCTACAATTAGACAACTGTAATCCCGCCTTCAAACATGCACGCAGTTAATTATTTCAGCACAAAGTGAGAAGCAAATCATGATGATGAGGAGGAGAAAGAAAGACAGCTGTGGAATCCTGGCCCGCTGCTGTCAGAACTCAGTGTGTGTACAGCAGTCAGCCTTTAATGAGAAGTGAACCAGACCTACATAATTAGGAATTAAGGATTAGATTGAGAAATAAACAGACAAAGAGAAGTTTTTTTTGTCAGTATACGATGACACTGAGGACGCTAAATATTTCATGGTCACAAAAACACACACACACGTATCAGGAACCCGTAATAATGTTAGCCATGCAGATATTTCTGGGTTTATATTAACATATTATTTCAATGTAAATACCAGTACAATGGAGTTGAAAAGAATTCCATGTGGTGCTCTTTCTCGAGACTGTACTTGTCTGTCACAAAGGACAGCAATTTCACTTGTTTGGCAACTGTTTACATGGAATGCAGATTTTAATCCTAAATATGTAGTATGTGGTGCCGGCTTGCTCTTCATGCATCGTTTTACTCATATCGTGCTGCTACTTGTTGCCTGTTGTCTTAATGTTGGTAACTACATGCATGCTCTTACAAATGCTTATGTTGGTCGTTATATACATTTTGTCCACTAGAGCCTTGCAAATTCCTGCTGTGCGTTGTTGTCCTGCCAGTTGTTTTTGTCTTTTGCTTTAGTGGTTGTCATGTCATTTTAGTTGTATAATAGATGGATGGATGGATCGATAGATTATTACAAACACATACACATACAATACACAACATTGCATCTCATCCCATGTTTGAAAAGGAGTAGGCAGAGGTATATCCTTATATGTACCTACCCCCATTCCTATTACACACAACTCAATTTATACACTACTATCCCATCACCAAATATGTGCATATTTACAGTATTGTACAGTATATGTTCTCAGTACAACACAAGAATACGGCTGCCTTTAAACACGACCATTTCCATCACCGCCCTGGATTAAACTGCTGTTCTTTTCATTAAAGCTGCACTGTGTAACTTACTTCTGTGTAAGTATGTTATTTTTCTGCCTCTGTTTCCTCTTTATGAAGAGGAATGTTCTGACAATATTTGTATGCTGAGTCCTTCATCTAAAAACAGGCTCTGTCAAACAATACTGTCAGACCTGACTGAGGGAGGCGAGGCCAGCACTTATCCCATCAAACTGTTCTCTTCTGTTCTCTTCTTTGTGTTTTCAGTCATATAGCAAACAGTTTGCTCTTGTCCTTCTTTACTAGCGCAATGTTGCGGTTGCCTCCATCTGTCTGTGACATAAAATGAATCACGGATTTTGTGCAGTGCAGGAATGTCACCGGACGACACGAGATCTAAATGCCACAACACAGAGAGAGTCATGTGGAGTGACGTTTGTTTATATTTCAAAGTTACACACAACAGCTTTAATGTTGCATGGGACGTTTTTATCAATGTTTAATGTTTTTGTTTTTTTTTCAAAGCTGCCAGTTGCAACTTCACTCTAGTAACTGTGTTTATTTCAATATTGCTTTTATCAATTGATGGTTTGCAGCATGAGACTTACAGCACATACAGAACATACAGCACACTTTAAACAGTAATGTACACTCCACAGAGACAAACACAGAACAGCTATAGGGGTTTGTTAAAACCCTTTTAACACAAACACCTGGACATTTTTTGTGTGCTTATTTTAACCATATATAATAGGGCCAGAAAATGTCCTGTAGCTAAGTGCTTATGTCAATTCTGAATAACTTTCAATATCTGACAGCAACTCTGGAGTTGTACATTAACACCAGATTTATGAGAAATTACCGTAATAACACATGTTTGACGTGCAACTTCTCAGCTTTCAGAAACCGTTGGAAATTTTTCCGATAGCACAAACCATCGCGTAATTTCTGTAATGCAAAGTGCACTTGCGCGAACGGGTCGTCTGCGATACGCTCGGTGTTAAAGGGTTAAGAGAAATGTTAACACAATGCCATAGACCACTACAGTCTTTTGAATAAACCAATAAATAACACGGTTTCTGTTTCAGCAGCATTTGATCAATTTAGGGAGAAAATAAATTCTGTGAGTTGTGTTTTTGGAATGTTATTCCTCACAAAACATCACCACAGACTTTGTCTATACTCCCTAACAGACTGCCTTCAAATGTTGACTCAGACAGCACACTTATTCCCTGGAAGCTCTCAACCAGCACCATTTGCTCCTGCTCATACCATGTTAACAGAAAAAAGTCATTAGCAATGTATTGTTAAAAATTTTATTAATAGCATTTTATGTCACTCAGACAGGGCCTCTGTAGAAAAAGAGAAAAAAACATTTAGACCTTGTACAAATCTATCACTCAACTTGTCAAAAAAATTTGTTCTCATGCAATATAAATAGGCTGTGAGGCTGTGGGTAGCGAGATGGGATCTGTTTCTGTGAGGGCGACGGGCTGGCTGTTTAGAGACTCCCAGGAAAACAGGTCATGCTGTTCACATCATGAAGCCTCAATCACAAACAAATGTTTTATTTAAAGAGCCAAAGCGTTGTTTACTCCAGTCTGCTTACTCTCCTTCCCGTCTCTTCCTCAGTCGCCCAGCCACGCTCTGTGTGTTCAGCACATTAGAATGCTGAAAGCACACTGAGAGGAAACAAAAACACTCCTGACAGGAAGCGCTACCCTGTCATGTAAAGGAACAAACAGGTAGGCATGTAGCTAAGTGAACAAATTGCACCGACACAGTTTAATAAATGAAGCATTCAGGGAGAGCAAACGTGTTAACTGTTGCAGAACTTGGTGTTCTTGTAAATAACCCGAGCGGAGCTTGTTTGCTGACTGGACGAGAGGCAGAATCTGAGTAAAGTACACAAAATGCATCAGCTTTTGCTGTATTTATCACTGACAAGTATGGGGTGATAATGCACTGCTCCATGTATATTGTATTGTCGGACTATATTAAGTTATTATGAGTCTACTAAAGGATCTATCCCAAGTCATACTCCTGTCTGTTGTCCTATTGACTATAAATGTGACTGAAAGCCAATTCTATTGACAAATCAGCACAGGAGTTGTCCACTATTCTCGTTTAGTTCCATAATTCATCAAGGTTGTTGTAAAAAAAACGTCAATTATTTACTATTCTGTGACCCCAAAGATTACCAGTGAAAACATCTCATCAATATCTTGGTTCCCCTATATATCATAGCTGTTTTTATTCTGGCTTAAGTTGTGGAACTGTTGCTGCTCGTTGTTGCTATGTTTCAAGAGCTCCGTAAACATTAGTGACTTTGTTTTCACGACCGAAATTATTTACAAATGCATGAAAATGATGTCTAAATTGAAACAAATCCAGAAATCATCCTCTTAACCAGCAGCAGAGTGTAACGTGCACGTTTGTGTGCGCTCATGTTCACTCGCTCTCCTCTCTGATGATGTTCCTTTTTAGGATTTAACATCTTTCCATCTTCAACAAACGACATGCCACTCAGAAGCACATTAATAGCGAGTGTGTCATTAGTGCGCCTGTTGTTGTTTTTCACACTGGAAGGCTCCTGTTTTGCATATGATGAGATGATTGTGCGAGAGAGCAACGGGGGAAACGAGTGGTGCTTAATGTGGTGGTGGACAGTGATCAGCAGTGTCCCCCCCATTTAGGACCCCAGGCCATCTCATTTACATTCCCGCCCATTTGTGGACAGAGTGCCTGAAATCCACTCTTCCTGCCCACAGCACCCACCCAGAGCGTGTGTGGGCTTCTGCCACAAGTCAGCCAAGAAAGATCTTGCACAGGTTAAAGCCTGTAAATGAAAGCCGTTATTCTCATGACTAATTCATGTGATGCTGAAGTATGGCCGACAAACAAGAGAAATGTAAGTATGACAAGCAAAATGAGGCACAAGGGCTCATGTTCTACAACCTGTACAAATGACACCATTGAGTTGCTCGTGAGCGCCTGGGCAAAAACTGACCTGGTCAAATACTACCACATACTATGTAGCTTAATGGGTTTGATTCCTCTCTGCTCTACCCTCCAAACCTAACAGAGAAAGTGTGTGGTTTTAGCTCTAGGCTAGGAAGATGGAGTGAAAGAAAAAGAAAGGGAGAGAGAGAGAGAAAGGGGGTTGAGGGAAGGTTGGTAGGGGGTTGGGGGCTTGAAAACCCCGACGAGGGTATCATTCTGCTGGCCAGTATCTTCACATGTCCTCTTTCAGCACACAGCAGCATCACACAGTGAGATAAAAGGTGAAGGGTAGGCAGGTCAAAACACACAGAGACACACACGCACCATCTCCCTGTTCATCTGCCACTCTCTTCACTTCAACCCACCCCCGCCCGACCACCACCGACCTGCATCCTGAATTCCTTCTCAAGCACAAGACGTGGAGGTTAACTGGCCTCTTTTCCCCTCTTAAAACAACAACAAAAGGAGCGCAGAGCGACACTGGTACTTTTGAACATTTCAGAACATGTCAGCGCTCATAAACCCCGTGTCTATCTTGATTACAAAGGAGGGCGACATCAGGGAAAATAGCACCTCAGATGATGCAACGAGACAGTGGAGGGGAGTTTCTGTTAACTGTGATCACACGTGTGAAACAAGGACCCCCTTGGCATTTGAAATGGGGGGGAAAAAAAAGGACGGCTTGATGGAACTCAGATCATGCTACAGACAAAGATGAGAGGAAAAAAAAGAAGAAAGTATACAAGACACAGAAGACAACTGTCGTTCCCCTCTGATATTTACCTGCTAAGCAAACATGTCATAACTGATGCTGCATGGGAGGAGATCTTTCCTCTGGGCATAAAATATCATTAACATTATTATTGTTTGAGTTATTTTTCTCCCTTCTTCTGCTGTTCATTTAGGGAGGTATTTACATGATGTATCCTCTGTATTGACTGAATAATCTTTGTACAGTGTGAATATGCAAATAACGGCAAAAACATTAGAAAATACATACCCTATGTGCAATTATGCAAATCGTGTTTGGTTATTCATTCAGTTCTTCACCCTTGTATTCACTCATGCATTTATTTGCCATATTAAAGGTTGGCAGTGATGCCCCGACAGCGGCGGGCTCTCACCGCAGGCTCAGTGGACAGACAATGTGCAGGGAGAAAATCCCGCCTCTTTAGAGTCGCAGGGCTGCAGTTTGACCCGCTCACAATACACAGCGCCATATGGAGAGTGATTTGCTTTGAAGAAGTCTGCACGGCCCTGCACACCAGTGCACAATGTGGAGTGTGCGCTCACACACACACACACACGTGCACACATCCTTGACGTCATACAATCACACACAGCCTACTGTACATGACCACTTTCTTGTTTCCTGCCCTCAGTCTCTCGCACTGTGCACTGACACTCAACTTCAACAAGGAGATGTGTTCTTTATGTTCAGATGTGAAGGAAACAACAAACATACACACGCACATAAATGATTTAATTCCTCCTGCTTATTACAAAGAAAAAGAATACAGATAATTAGGATGACACTGATGAGGTGAAAGGGAAAATATACAGCTTCCTCAAAGTAGATGAAAAGAAAAGCCCCTTGACTAGGACCAATGTGTTGGATTTATTGGCGTCTAGTGGTCAAGTGGCATATAACATGGTGGTACATGGTGGAACGATTCAGTACGGTTCATTAAAGTACACATATTTTTGTGGTTCCATTAGGAATGGTACCAACCTCAACTGTTCCATTCTTGGTACCTTTCCCTTGGGGGTACCAGAGAAAAATGGTACAGTCCGGTTAGACCTGTCGAACAGCCACACACCGAGCTGCCGTCCATTGTTGTTTGTTGTGCTGTTGTCATGTTTGATGTCATTGTCTGTTGTCGCGGCAACGGTAGACGTCAAGCCACGTGGACATCAGACACAGCCCACACCACGCCTACCAGTCACTGTTCTCAGTCAAAATGCGAGTGTGACCCAGGGCTATATCATTCCAAACTGTACCTTGTTGTACCAAACCCAACCTAACCGTCACGAAAAACATGACTGCCAGCAAGGACACAAGGAAAATCTGATTGAGTTAGGATAAATGACGAACATGATTGTCACTTTATATCACCATTATGGAGCCCTTTCTGAGTGTCACTTTGTAAACTGCTCACTCACATGAACTTTTTTAAATTACAGTGCACAGTAGTTGGTGATGCACTGCTGTCTTGATCAGTGAGTAAATATTTTTTTTCATTTCGTGACTTTGGTGTTTGATGCCATTCATTTGGATTTCAGCAACACACACAGACTTTCCAAACAAGGCAGCAGTAGCTGCAGGGGAGTGAGCACTTTACAAACTTAATTTACCGGCCAAGAAATGCAGCCTGAAAGCAAGATACAGTGACACATACATACTTAAGATGTCTTAGGCAAATTTAGCTTTTTGTTAAGTGGCTGAAATGTGTTTTACCTTGTGTCCTCACTGGCTGCCATGTTTCAAGGGGATTTCCAGGCACGGGGAGCAGTCAGTACCTCATTCTAACACACTTAAAGTAAACACTACACAAACTTTGCTTGTTGATAGTCAACCAAACAAAGCCACTATGTGTCAGCTCCAGAGTGAGAATACAGATAGTCAATCACTCTGCACAGATGCTGTGACTAAGGCTCAACCGTAAGGGCCCCACTTACAGGCTGGAGAGGCAGGATAGAAACACAACCCTTCTGTCCTCAGCTAAAGTTTAATAGCTGTTTCTTCAGTGTGTCTGCCTACATCTTAGTGAGCAGTACTTTTCATGCCCTCGTGATTTTATGCCATGCGAGTGTACAGTAAGCTCATAAATATGCTCCCCTCTTTTTGAGAGCACATGGGTGGGTCACGGCCAGGATTGATTTCCATGAGGACTGACGTGAAAAAAGTACACACAATGTTCAAAACACATGGTTCGGATCAGACTTTTGACCTTCACGTAACCTGCAATCACTAATTTTGAGCTTGCTTCCATATGGAGAGGGAGTGTGGTATTAAAGGTGACATGCAAAGAGAAAAAGGGGGAAAAGAAAAAGACAGAAAGCTTAGAAAAATAAAATACTGGACTGTATTGTGTCATAACTGGCCAGTCACAGCGATATATTTTCATTCCTGAATAGCTTCCCTGTGTAACATAATGATGCTCAGGCCCTGTGTGTGTGTGTGTGTGTGTGTGTGTGTGTGTTAACATGTTTTTTTTTTTGTTATTCCGCCCACCTCCTGCATACACTGCTATTCAAAGGGACGTATGGATAAAGACTAAGCTTGTTTTTTTTTTAAAAATCAAGTGAAGCATAGCTGACATGCTGCAGGTTGTCTGGCTAATACTCAGTGTGTTCTGCACCCACCAGCAACAAAGCTATGGAAGAAAAACAACAAAACCATAAAACTGATGATGTACTGTGGCATTATACAACATACTCCGAGGCGATAGTCTGATATAAAGTGTTGCTGGAGGGTGCGAGAGCGTTCCGTGGCGAGATATGTTTAGCAGAGGAACAAAGAACAGGAAGGAAATGCAGAAGACACACTGAGCAAAGAAAAACATTTTCAAACACTACAGCAAAACTCTCCCGCCTCTATAGTCTTCAGTGATAAGAGAGAGAGAGAGAGAGAGAGAGAGAGTTTGGCTGCTTACGAGTCACTGATGTGGCTGCATGATTTAGGAATGTGTTACTGCAATAAGTTCTTGTATTATCTTTTTGGTATTCTGTCTGTCTGTCTGTCTGTCTGTCTGTCTGTCTGTCTGTCTGTCTGTCTGTCTGTACAAGGTCAGAGTTTAGAGGCAGTTAAAGGCTGGAGGGGTGGGATGATAATACACAGGAATTCAAACAGAAGACAATTGTTTGTTTACCATATTCTAACTGTCACCGTTGGTTACTTTGATTTGAGGTGATGTTAACCCAACCTCGACCCCAGAAACACAGCAACACAACACTGGCGCTCTAACGAGATGTTCTTACATGGAGGAATAACCCCTGAAGTTAAGACATTATTGTCCCTACAACTACAGGCCATACTGCTCCCACTATTAAGGGCAAACAATTCTGTCTTTTACATACTGTATGCCTGTCCCTGTATATATGAATGAAAGTGGAAATTTTTCAGCATTACATCCTTTATTTGTTTATTTATTTTTTTAAATATTTGAGCATATTATATAATGTACTATGTGTCCCAAAGTGTGTTATTGCTTAATTTACTTAAGTAAAGGCCTTGGAGCCTCTGCAACATATGATCTGTAGACATATATAAACTCAAGTAGCTACCTGCTCCAAAGTTTGCATTGTGTCATATCAATATGTTCATATTTAGTTCTATAATCTAGACATTATATAAATGTCAGTCAGGGAACTAACAAGGCAGCGACAGCGATGGCGTCACCGTTCCATTCCGAATGCAGAAAACAAATACGATGCAGCCAGCTACCTCCAAACTGCCGCAGCTTGACAGTTCAAAAACATTAATGTTTCTTATCTTTTGATATTACAAGGTTTTCTCACTCCTTTTTGTACATCCACAGTAAGTGAAAGTATTCCCTGTGCTCACTGCATTCGCCACATGCAGGGCCTCAAACGCTGTACACTCCATGTTTGGGTAAACTGCGTAACAAATTGGAGAAAAGAGGCTGGAGCTGGAGCTGGAGACACAAAGTAAACTCCCTCCTGAACAATATTGTGCTCTATTATTAATACAAAAGCATCGGTCCCTGCTAAGATGTGCGAACATGCTCATTGATGATATCAAGGTGACTGAACACACACAGAGCAGCGGGCCAGCTGCTGTGCAGGCTGCATGGTGGGGCTCACGCTGTGGACTAGGTGCCTGGCTGCATAATTGGGAATTATTAAACATGGCTCTAGCAGCGAGGTGATCATGAAATTGTATTTTCCCGTCTTGAGGGATGGAAGCAAGAATTAAAATGTTACCGTTTGTTAGGAAGCGAGGGGGGGAAAAATTGAAGAGTCTTGTCCTAAACCTCCTATGATTCAATTTCTCTTAAGAAACAAAGGAAATGCATTTGGACAAGCGAGGAGATGGATGGTGTAGACTATTGTCATAAATTGTAGATTGTTGTAAATTGCAATCTGGATAAATATTTCAGCAGCAACTGGACTGACATGATGAAATGCAGGTTGAGAGATTTTCCATCTTTCTACAGGTGAAAGAAATGTTTTTGTAATTGTCTGTGATGTTGACAGACCTTGCACGGCATTTAGTTACCTTTATTTATGTGTCATCAAATCATTTTGAACATTTTTAAACCTTAAACTAAACATTCTAGAACTAAATGTGTTGTAAATGTTTGGCATCATAAATCTAAAATACAAACACTTCAAATACCTTTGTTTGTTTGTTCGTTTTAATTGGTTTTATTATTTTTTTAACAACAGTTTCTTGTTTAAAAAAGAAAAAAGAAGCATGTCTTATGGTTACTGAAAATGGCCTGGCCACTGAAAGACAAGTTAAATGCAGAAACAAAATAAAATGTGATGATAAATATCAAAGACCATGTACTTGTAGTGAATCAAGAGGATTTGAATGGGGGAAAGAGGACAGGATAACTGTTTAGATGCACACTCTTGTCTTGTTTAATATGGATTCACAACAAGGCGTCGTCATTTTTTCCGCCCTGAAATGTTGATTTCTTCTAAGTGCCATCTCACGTTTCATACATTTCAATATACAAGTAGGATAAATAGGGATTTTGTGCACAAATGGTTGAATTAATTTGCACACACTGATCAAATCATGTTGTGTGTAAAATTTGATAATCATATTTGATAAGACTTCCATTAAAAACAAACCAACAAACAAACTTTAGTCTAATACCCTTAAAATCAATAACATGGAACATTTAGTCCGGTTATGAAACGACGGTGCCACTAATACTGTTATAAAAACACACGTCATGGTGATGCCAAAAAAACAATCTACGTTATGTCAGTGCACATAAGTTCAGTGCTTTTCTCCAAACCAAAAAATCGCATAGACCTAGAATTACATTTAAATTAAGTTAGACTGATGCCTATGTTAGTGCTGCTTTATGAATCGTGCATGCGAGCTCAGGCTGTGTCACTTCTTACAGAGTCAACATTAAAAACAACATAAACCAGCCAACAACTTTCTACTGTTCCACCAAATATTAACTTAAACTTTGCAAATCAGAAAAGTGTGACAGGTCATGCGCGTGTTTGAAATGATTTCATCTCACTGGAATCATTAGTTTGAGGCTGAGAGCAGAACATTTTCCTTTGTAGCAGCAGTTTCACATCACGATGCAATAATATTTTCCAGCATAATCCAAAATGATGTTGGAGGGGGGAAAAGCGGCGAGAGGCTTGATGTGGCAAAGAAGCAGAGGATGTTAGTGATTGTCCTATATTGCTCATGCTCTCATGGATTACTTAATTATCAGCCTGTGCCGACGTTCTGCTCTGTTAATGGTAGGCAATATGGCCTTTACCTCACTTAAGGAATAAATTGTATTGCTCCATCTCTCTCCATCTTGTGGCGAACATGCCCTCCCACACACATATAAACATCCCTTCCCTTCTCTCTTCACTGCTCATACAGATCATTTAAACTGGAATGGCATAGTTACTGAAGCAAAATCCCAATGAGAGCCAGCGCTATTCACAATAACAATTTCCTTAATTGGGCATCTCTGCCTATTTCCCCACAACCTGTTTTATTCGTCTTTGCAGAAAAAAAGAAAAAAAGAAATCATGGATGGGATTCTCATCGACACATGCTGGGTTTATGATTTTGAATCATGAGGAGTGCAACTTCTCAGGGAAATTGTTATTGCCTCAGCGGGAAGCGTTGTTGTGAGCAGAGGTTCAGAAGATTAAAAAAAAAAAGAAAAAAAAAGTTAATCATGAGCTCAGTCAGTCGTAAGCTGTGGCAGGTGCCGGCTGCAGGGTCGAAAACAGAAGAGTAATGTACACGTTGAAGGTTAGAAAAGCAGGGCAGAGGACAGTCCTCAGTGTCATCGGCAGGTCAGTGTCATTAGCAACCACAGGACAGAGGACGCAGCGGTGGAGGAGACGTTAGTAAATAGAAAAAAAACGCATTATTTGATATTTGTATCGTGTGTTATACAGTCCATGTCCACTTTGGAGGCTTTGAGCACTCTGTTCCTCAGTTTTACAGAATAAATGATACAATTTTGTGTAGCACTTCTCTCAGACACAGAATGGAGCATATCAAAATGTACCAGGAAGAGGAAACCTTGTTGTTGTTTTAATCAAGCTGCTTTGAGCTTAAGCATATAAGAGCAACCCAAAATATACAAATGTTTTACAACTGTCAAACTTAGCGAGCTCCAACCGCCGAGTGACATCACTTGAAGCAATTCATCTGTTTGCACACAGCTCCCTCTGGAGACTCAAATATACATGTTTTTGTATGCAGAACTGCTCAAAATTTGTAAACATACTCATAGAGAAAAGTAGTGGTAAAAGCTAAGAGAGACATTTTGAGATATTTGCTTGTTTCTTTTCTTCTTTTTTTTCCTTTTTTTTTAAAAAACCCCTCTAAATTCAGTAAAATTTAATTTGCATATCACGGCATCCCAACATACTTATACAGTTACAATTACGAAACACTTGGAGACAGGGAAGGGGGTAAAACAACAACTCTACACTCGCAGGTGTTTTTCGTTCCCTGTGACACAGGTGCTACTGGTCTAGTGCTGCCCTGTTTGGTAAGTTTGTGTCACTTATGTGCAAGATATGAAACGAGAGTTTAAAACAGGCACTAAAATCCAAATGAAAGAATATCGTGGAGCATTTTCTCCCCCGAAACTCAGGGGTGAGGTTGCGAGGTAGTCCTTTTCCACAACATAAATATAAACAGAATTTGCCGGCTGTAAATTAAATTCCAGTTTGAGAATAAAGTGTCTGTACCAGGGGGTCGAGTGCAGCCAATGCTGACTAAAAACCTGAATTTATGTACTGCAGTCTTCTCAGAAAGTGCAGAATGGTTTGTCTCCCTGGTCACTTGAATTAAAAAAAGAAAAAGTTACTTTCCCAGTCAGCATGGACAAGTCCTGAAGAATAACAGTCAATAAATATCCATGTGCCCACTGTGTATGTCTTTTTAATCTTTTAAAGTACCCTTTTCTGGCCGAAATAATAATAATAGTACAAAATGTGCCAAAACCAATCAAATATCATTTGACATGCAGTACACAGTGTTAAGTGATTAAGTCAAGTCATTTTTGTGTAATAATAAGTATGAGCTGCAAACAATGTGTATTTACAACAGTCAGTGTGGGGGGGAAACCTTTCAGATCATTTATTTAAGTATAATACCAATTCTACAATTTATTTATAAATACTCCATTGCATTAAAACCTCACAGAACTATTTGAAGCAAATGCAGTTGAAGCGTTAAAGTAAAGGGTTTGATCCCTCTGACTGTTATAATGTGTGACATAATTACACTGCAGCATCAGTGTGGGAGCAGCGTGTTACTGATGTAGCTGCTGCAAGTGGAGTCTGAGAGAAAACTCTTTTTATAGATTTATAAACTATAAAAAAATCCCTGTTTGCTGAAGCTGTTAACAACTGTGTACATCTGCAATGTACACACAGCTCTTATTAAGGTGTCAGAAGCTGGTTTAACCTTACATAAATAATGTAAAAGCATGTCATACTGTCCACTCTGTGGAGTAGGAAGTTGAATATTTCTGACCACTGACTGAGAACAGTACTGTGGATTTATATGGAGTGAGTTTCACTCTCACTCCAGCAAATTGGCTGTGGCAACCTTAAAATCTCATTTGCCAGATATGTGTGTTTTCCCCTCACGGGCCTGTTTGGAGTCAATATCTGGCATTAATATCCACACACAGATCTTTTTCCAGAGGATTATTGGACATTAATTACATTAGCATTTTCTCCCTTACAACAAGGTGGCTTCTTATCAGTGATCTTCAAACTGCAACTGGGAACTATTGATCTGGGCCATGTTGTCATTCAGATGATAATTAGGAGTGGGTGAGGGGTCAGCCTCCAATCCGTTTGAACATCTGGATGAGAGTTCCTCAAGGACAATGGAAAGCTGCAGGATGCCACGCCGCGTCGCCGAGTCCTGCACGTCTTTATGTGCCTAAGTCCATTATACAAATTGTCTAATTAATTCCCACATTCCATCAGAGTGGCCCAACAATCAATGGAGAAAAAAATACTGAGGAGAAACCCCGTCAGTGTGTAGTTACAACATCTGCATACGGAGGATGCACCTGCTGTGGGGATTCAATCTTTTCATAGGAGGAAAACCTACACTTTATATTAACACTTAATTCATTTTTATTTAAAATTACTGTCACCTATAGTGCACTAGAATTTTTTTTTTTTTTTTTTTAACTACATTGTCTTCCTGTAGAAGGAAAACTATTAACATTAATCTATAAAAATTCCAGACCAACAACACATGTGGTGTTATCACAGGTTAGGCTTATCTATAATTAAAACTGTATTTTTAAGGCCATGCAAATTGAGATATTAACAGACCTAACATATATCCTTCACATTGTGCGGGGCACAGAGTTCAAAGGAATCATTTTACAGAGATAGTGCTTTGTGAGAAGTAGCTCAGTGTATTCTTTATTTCACGAGTAAATAAAGGGAATCTCCATGGGTGAATTAAATTCTGTCACTGCTGCATTTATGTTATCGTTAATGCGATGAATAATTCCGTTTGCACACTGCAAAAGTGCTTACAGCACAAGTTTGGAAGAATCAACTGAGCAAATTGTGTAAAAAAAATCCTAAATGGACTTGTTCGGGCTGTTTAAGTGTGAGAAATCTCTCCTGCCTCTCTCAGTGTTTTGTACCAAGCTGTACCACTGCACTGTTTTAACACTTGGATCAATGGCCTGTTAATCCAAAGTTCCAAGGAAACAGGAGGGGAGCAAGACAACAGATGTTGCTCGTGCTGAAAATCTTCCAAACTGCAGATAAGCATTGGATAGGAAAAAAAGTGACTGTTTTAGTCAAATTATCGTTGACTGTAAATTGTAAAATAACGTGCCTGCAGGTCCTGTTACTCAGACAGTGTGAGCTGTTGTCACCACAGGAAACAGCTTATCATGGTTTCTGTTAACATGCTGCAATGTAAATGAACAGCTAAACTGTACTTGATCCAAAAAATGCAAAACATAAATGTAAATCAGTGTGTGTGTGTGTGTGTGTGTGAGTGTGAGTGTGTGTGAGTGTGTGTGAGTGCCTGGGGAGGTTGCAGACAAACAATGCAAATATTGCCCCCTTGTGGTTTGTGTGCACTCATGGGTGTTGAGGGAAGCTGGAACACATGTGGGACAAAAGAGACAAAGCACCTGTTATGGTTTGATTTCAAGATGTAGGGAGTGAAAGAGGAGTTGTTTCTTTTTAACTGAGGGTGACATCATATGTGTATATCATGAGCAAAAGGTGGGAGGGGGTGAATCTGACTTTTTAGGTGTTGTTTGAACTGAGAGATAATGTTAAGGAAATAAATGATTTCTTTCTGCAACAACATTAACAGCTTTTCCTTCTCATGTCCACCTCTCTCTCTCTCTCTCTCTCTCTCTCCCTCTCTCATGCACTTCCCTTTCCTTTTCTCTCTCTCATTAGAGCAGAGTAAATTTCAATGTCACTTAAAGTCACGGCTGTAATTTATTGGCTCCTTAATACTGATGGACAAAGGTCGTGAGCAGCGCTGTGAGGCGTTCTATCAGGTTTATCTGTGCGGGTCATTAACCTTGACCTGGTGTAAATGCACTTCAGTCCAGGAAGCTCCCCTCGTCCTGCATACAAACGTTTCCATGCCCCCAAGAAGTTCCTCCCTGCGATGGCCACTCACTCCGCTGCCCTGTTAGCTCAAGTGCTTTAAACTTGCCTTAATTGTCATATGGCAGCCAACGCAGCCTCCTTAATTGATCTGACCTTTCACAGTGCTTTCTAATTTCCAATCCCGCTTTCATTGTTCCATCTGGTACTTTTAAAACGACATCTGGCCGACTGTACTTTAGCCGGTGATCTCTGTACAGATATTTTGAAACTTAATGTATGCTTCAACAGATGTTAGTTTTTATAGGTGAGCGAGGAGCTGGACTGTGCTCTCCAACATTGGCACATGTTCATAGCACTTGCCGGAGCAATTCAAATATTGACAACAGAAATTAAAAGCTAGGTCACCAGTAAATTCTCTGCTTTTATGTTGGACGTCCTGTTGTATAAATAAATTTAAATATTAATTCACTGCCGCTTGCACTAATCACTGTCCATGTATAAAATATTAACGTTGAGTTTATGAAGTAATTCACAATTTTCAGTTGAGTTTTGCTAATTTGTCTGGTGGCAGTTTAATAAGATATAAACCTTATTAAACTGCCACCGGACAAATGTAGGAATGTAAAAAAGCTGAAACAACACAGTTGCAACTCAAGAATCAAGAGTTTTATTTGCCACTTGAACATGCACAGTGGGGCTCAAGAATTATTGTGCAGGCGTTTAGAGTCACAAGTATAACATAAGAGAGGTAATGTGTTGAATAAATAATAAATTAAACAACAAAAACCATAAAACCTGAACACAGTACAGTTAAATAATATAATCAAATACACTTATAGTATATAATAATACATTTTCCAGTGGAAGGTTTCACTAAAACTCCAAACTCCACTCATTCTTTCACAAAGCTTCCATAATCTTCTCCTTTTTTTTTAACCCTTTCTTGTCTATCTCCCCTATCTCCAAACATGAATGACGGACTTGTCGCAGACTTCCATCCCCCTAAATTGAAAACTTCATTTTCTGCTCTGACATTTTTTCCGAAAGATAAATTTCCTATAGCCTGTATTTTCATGGGTTAGCGCTCAGCCATGCTTCTGTACTTGCAGGCTGTTAAATTAGTGCCATATAATTGACTGATTAAACGCTTATTGATTGCTGAGATCCGGATGATAGAGGCTGAGGATATGGATACTCATGCCCTTGCATTTTACACTGTCCTCTGTTCATGGGGGAATGTAATAAAAAAAACTGGACCCTAAAAATAATAATACTGGCTGGTGCTACATATTCTGGACTGAGGGTTGAACTTTCATCATAATTGCCAAGTAATAACTTTTTCTGAGCAGACATTTTTATTTTAATAAATGCATATCAGATATGGAATGTATTACATTTTTACAGATTTCTGCCCATTTGATAACAAAATAGGGCAGTGCCGGGCAGCCTCACAGGGCTTTAAGAGAAAGGGATTGACATGCGGCAGCCTCAAGGTCAAAGTCTGCTACTGAAAGCCTCCAGTCACTGATAGACACGTCTTCCCTCCTGAGCCGTGCTGGAGCAAACACACCACAGAACATCTGTTCGCAAACAGCCCTGATGCAGCCACACTGACACTGAACGCGCACCTCACCACCCAATTCCCCGGTCGGGACCAGATGGCGGCCCGCGCAGCCGCTCCCTCCTCTCCTCGTCCAGGACAAATCATGAGAAAGAATGGCCTGCAGGTACCGCCCCAGGCACGCCTGTGCCACTCACCGCTGACCACCCTCTGGTGGCTTCCAATGTTCCCTCCTGTCAAAAGACAAATTGTCCAACAGACTGCTCTTTTATGAATTCACCCTGCGGTCCATTTCTCAAAAGAGGTTAAGGAAAATCCTTGGCCTGAGCTGCTCAACTTTGAGACAGAACTCTGTCCTCTGAAAAGTTACAAAGCCTGGAGACAGAGACAAGCAACGGGCCTATAGGCAGGTTTACCATAATGTCTGAGTTCAAGTGCTATAGACACTGCCTGTCCAGTGTATGAGAAGCCGCTGAACTTCTTGACTTCTGAAATATGTGCAGTGGTGCCATCATAAAACGACGAGGAAGGAAAGAGGGCATAGGAGAACCTATTCTTCACAAATCACCTAATAGTTTATAATGACCCAATTATTGGAAAGTAAAATAAAAGCTACCCCTGGCTTCTGTCAAATGTTTATTTAGTGTCAGTTTGGAGAAACGGAACTTAAAGTCTGAATAGAAATGGCTGAGGTTAACCGCTGACACTGCTTCATTTCCATCTGCTATGCAAGTACACGCAAACACAGACGTACAGTATGTACACACAGACATACACATCAATCACCAGGCAAATAACCAAAATCATCCTGTCATCATTAAACCAATTGTTCTGTTGTGATACAGCAGCTGCTTTCTTTCATGTGATGGTGGGATGTTTTTCACTTTGAGAGAAGTCTGGACTATTTCAGCTCTGTAAAGAAATCTTTTATTTTTCCGGTGACCTGGTTAGGAATGTCACCACAGATCAGGGCTAAGAGTGATTAATCTCCTCTGACATCCTATTGGCACCTTTTACACACCATTTTATCTTGAGTCTGCATTGGACAGATGTTTGGGAAAAAAAATACGTGTCTGATGATATATAAATATCTGACTTATGCATAACAGTAATACCATGGAGCCATTAAGTGTGATTTAGGGGTTTTAGCTCCGTTTTGTGCTCATTACTCATCACAGCTACCACTAATATCACTGCCGAATGTTGTGAGCGAGATCAAATGGAAGAGATTTTCTTTGGCCATTGTGTCACTGGACAAATAAAGCTTTATGTAGCTCACAGCTGCTTGGATGTTTACATCCAGCATAATTACAACCACAGCCGTTATAATTACAGTATAAAAATGAGGCCAGGCAGGTTTAATAGGTCAAAACATATGTCACCACACGGAGACCTTGCCTATTAATACTTTGTCATCATGTCACATTAGCACTTTGTATTTACTGGACATGATTTCAACGAGACTTAGGGTGGACCACACAGGATTCAACTGCACTTTTCCAATTGGGGGAATTGGACACTGACAAGTGTGGGAACAGTGGAGTGAACGGAAATGTTGAAAACCTTATATTGTGCTGCAGCAAGTTAAATGGGCCATGTGACACAGCTTGCGATCCAAAACGTTTGCTCTTACTGAAAACATGACTGCCAGTTTGGACTCGATGAAAAACTGATTTTAGTCTCAATATCTTATGAAAACCTCTGCCACTTTATCTACCACTAGGTAGCCTGAAAGTGATGTTTGTGTTGCTCCCCTCACTAACATCCATAGCGGAAATCAGTGATTTTCTTTTTCAAGGTAACACATAAGTGCTTGATCCACTGCTGCCCCCACCAGTCAATTCAAATGTGTTATTTTGTTTACCTCTATGTAGAAAAACCTTCATTCAAATTTACTTAAGTGACACAAACTTACATAACAAGACAGGACAAGACAAAATTTAATTGCCAGGTAGTGAAGGTGTCTAACGGCAAGATACAGGATATGTGGCACACACTATCATATTCACCATAAATAGGTGAGCCTTTTGTTAAGAGGCTAAAATCAGTAATTCCTTGTGCCCCCACTGGCACCCATGTGCCCGTGTCTGAAGCTGTTTCTCTAAGTTGGGGTCACACACAGCGCAGTCATCTTTGACCTTTTGTCAGTGCCTCATCCTAGACGAACCTTTTAAACTAAAGGTGAGACAGGGAATAAGACTAACAAGAAAGTCTCTTCAGTGTCACAGGGTTAATTATGTAGAATTGAACAGTGGGTGGCGGCATGAACCTTACACTTGTTCACAATTCAACAGCAAATCAGAGAGAAGAAGTCCAGCAAAAGGAAGAAGAAGAAGACATTTAAGCCCCTCCCCCTGTGCAAGACAATTGCTTCCTGCAAACAGCAGTTACTGACTGAAGAGCAAAGGTAAACCTGATTTTTGCACATAAATGTTAGAAGTGGACATTGTTTTTGCTGCTGTTTCATTGAGGTTAATAGAAATTTCACTGTTGACCTATGTGTGCTTTTATATGGTGCTGCCCAAAGAATTGGAATTTAGTGGAGCTTATTCCCAATTTTAATTAGGTGCATTATGTCCACATGTGACATAACTGGATTATGCTGTTCTGACCTGTTTGAACCAGAAGTGGGTTGTCAGTGGTGCTGTGTTTTATGAAATTATGCTGATGACTAGATGAGCAAAGCAGCTAATGGGCTAATGTCTACACTGTGATTGGCAATCATAGAAGTTAACATTAGTTAGCTTTGTTTGCTGCCAAGTCACATGAAGTTGGCTAGACTGTCTTGTATCAGAGTTGCATTTACATCAGGCACATTTTTTCACCATTTCTCCTCCTAAAACTTTCTAAAACTCCAGAAACCTTCAAAAAAGTGACATCCTGGTGTTGTATGTTGTAAAGCAGATACTTGATTGGCTTAGCCAAAGGTCCTCAACCTGCTGTACTCTAAATAAAGAAGTCAATTCACCTGAAATAGCAACCACATATTTCTCCATTATGGTATTATGGATGTAATTTAGTTTGACACTTTTTTAAAACAAATGCATTGTTTTAAATTTATTTAACATGTGGTGCTCAAAGCATTGACACGGTGCATTTGACAAAACCCTGCTTTGATATGTTCTCCCAGAAACAATGTCCATGTAATTTTGGATAATCCATAGATGTAAAAGTCAATAGTTTCTTTTTAAATGTCATGATTCAGTACTTTGTGTGTCAAGACATATATTTCTGTTCTTGTATTTATTGGGGTGGCGACAGAATGTTTCAAACTTTGCCAGACAAAGGCATAATAATTTTTCTACATAAATTCCAGGGTTTTTTGTGTAAAAGATTCCTGGAGATACTCCAGATTTTTGTACACAATTCAAATGGAAAGGTGAGGTCCTGATTACGTTGTTTGGGTATTTTTAAATGTGCCATAATTCCCAAAAACTGTGGGACACAGTTTTAAGTAAAAAAAAAATCAGTCGTCCTTCAATGCACATTAGTCGTTTTTATTGAGTACTTACACCTACAGAACAATATGGTATTCACTCAAAATAAACAATATCCATGTTCATCTTAATAAGGACTTTGGCAACATCTGCTTTATAAAAAAACAAAACAAAACACAAAATCAAGTGTTGCTCTCCATGATCACGCACATCTGTCTCAGCTCCGTTCAGTTCCGGAAACATTAGAACTAATATTTACACCAACTGAGAAGATTCCTAAACATCAAATATCAAGTCAGGCATTATCAAAGCCTCACAAGTGCTCTTACTGAGAACATATTGCTAAATACAGTCAGCCATTACATCACCAGGATGACTAAGGCATTTTTAGACAGCTTCTATTGATATATGAACTGCACTGCCATTTCCTGAGCAACACTTCTTGCATGTTTACAGTAAAACTCAGGGCCCTCCAGACACCCACATAAGAGTGCACTTGACCGTGTGATGCACTCTCTGAGAAAGAGTTAAAAACATCTTGAGCAAAGCAGGCCCCTACGGCGAAAGATCTCCACCAAAATGAACTGGTGTTTTTGATCGAGATTGAGCTAATTAGAGCTGTGTTTTGTGGTAGAAGCAATGGAGGGGATGTATTTTTCCAAGCACTCACAAGCCTGATGGTGCAAAGAATCTCTACCTGACGAGGGCATTGCCACCACAGGTATGTGGTCTGACTGCCAGGAGCGCCCCCAGCCAAACAGCAATTTAGCACTCAACTGCAAGTGTTTACACTGCACTTTGGCACTGTGGCTTTTTCTTTTGATATAACTTGCTGTCTTTTAATATTCACTGTGTATTTACATTAAGAGTGTGAATTTGAAAACTCGCAAATGGAAGAGTAAGCCTTTGAGGTTTTAGTTTTAGCCCTCTGGGGCCACAGTGTGAGCTTGTACCAACAGAGCTATGGCAGAAACCCACTCACAGAGCACAGCCAGTTGGATCTGCAGGGAGAGTAGGGATAAAGGGACAGGATAGGTTGGAGGGGAGAGGGTGAGGCGGGCACTTCTCTGCCTTCAATCCCACATGATCTCACTGTCTTGGAGAGTATATCAGGCAAAGCAGTGTGATCATTAAATGCCCATCCTGCAAATCTTTTTAATTATTCTCCTTCCTCCCTAGCTTTTTAATGAGAGGAGTATTCACAGATAATGCAAGTAATTGGACAATGGGATTCACTCATTCAATTATTGACCACTGAATCTGCTCAAGGGTTGATGGGTAATTCTCATTCTCCGCTCTGGCTCCGAGGCTCAGTGGCAAGCATCCTGGTTTAAAAAAACAAAACAAAGAATACTTCTCCTGGTGGTATATCATTTAAATACATTCTTGGGCTCCATCCAAGGAAATATTATATTATAATCAGTTTAAACCATGAAAGGTTTAGATTTAAATGCTGTATTGCAGGCTTATCCATAAAATCTTGCTAAGTAACTTGTGGTATGTTTTTGGTGGGAATTCTGTATGTTGAGTGATCGCCTTTTGTTTGAGCTATTGAAATCAGAGAAGTACCAGTCAGTTTAATGGTCTGCTCCGAATCTGACACAGTTCAGATGCATTCATAGCTTTCAGTGTTCATCATGAAAGGCAGTGGTAGGAAGAGTTTGTCAGTCTTTAAAAAAGGGGGGGTATGTCTTTCTTGCCAAGATGTTAACGTAAAGACACAATGTAGGCTAAAATAGGAACCTATTGCACAAGAGGTTAGCGTAGCAGTGTGGCTCCAAAACAAAATTCACCAAGTAGTAACTAAAAACCTAAATGTTATTTGTTTTAACAATATTAGAAAATCATATTATATTTAAAAAAATAAAAAAATAAATATATATATATATCTCATTTGGGACTTCTTGATGTCTTTGCTACCTGGTGAAATACAGGATATTATTTTGTGACATGAGATGTTTCATCTCTGAAAAACTGCAAAAAGATCACCTTTTATCACCTCATCATTATTGATTCATGGAGGAAAATAAGAGTAACTTGCAGCAAATGTTTGTGTAGTTAATTATGCTAAGCTATGATAACCAGCTGCTAATTCTGGCTTCATTTTTAGTGGCCAGTCATTAACCAGATGTCAAACTATTTCTTTAGATTAAAATTACATTGTTTTTTTCTTATTTTCTGGGTGTTCAGAGGATCTAAATCTGACTTCAACACCACACAAGCAGTTTAGATGTCATGTAGGCCTTCAGACGGTTATTTTGGTTTAAAATAGCTAATTTGGGATTGTGAGTAGCTGAGTAAACACTGTTTCCCCATATAAAAAAAAAGGAAAAGTGACTGTCCCCCCCCATCTGAACCCCCCACTTCATGCTCAATTGAAAAAAGCCAGTCTCTGGATAAAGCATTTCAAACCTGAAGGCAAAATCTACAAACCACAGTGAAAACCTCCAGAGGGAGTGAGAATTCCCCCACTGATCATCCAATTTGGCTGATAGCAGTATGTGTAGAGGAGAAAAAAAGAGAAAACAAGGAGATGGAGAGTAAAAAAAAAAAAAAATCTCTCTGGAATCTTCCATCACCCTGCTTCTTTGTGGCGGCCCACATTGATCCAGCACATTAATCATGTGCAGACAAACAGCATGTTGTGTCTGTTGGTAATTGTGACTCTCAACCATACTTAGCCCACAGCTACTCTCAACATGAGCTGATAAACCACTCTATTACAACAGCACAATGTAGGACACGTTCTGTCAGTCGAAGCTTCAGAGCAAGGAGCTTCCTGTAGCAATATCACAAAAGGCAGTTTATCTGTGTGCAGTAAATGGAATTACATACTGTATATTCTACCAAGGAGAGGCAAAGATATTTTCTCAGTGGCACTGCTCTATTAGAAGAAACATATTTTTACACTGGGAAGAACTGGCTTGCCGTTGCCAGCTTTCCATAACAGCGTTTGTGTTAACAGCCCCCCACCATCACTTGTGAAATTCACACCTCCAGCTAGAGTCATTATCATAATTGTTACCAAATACTGTAACTCCCAAGTTTTAATTGCAATACCATTAATTTCCAATCTGAATAATCCCCCTGCATAGACAATTTCATTTCCAAATTGACACACCAACTCAAATGATTTCATATAAACACACTGATAAAAAAAATAATAATATCTCAAGGGCCAAATAGGAGGCGAGGAGAAGGGACGGAAAATTATTTCAATATGGTTTCAAGGCAGACAGACTGTATCAAGAACTAGTCACCGTTACTCCTCCAAGGCTTTAAAACAAATATGCCCTTCAACTGATGTGTTATCATTGTCTCGGAAAAGCAAATAAACTATGCTTTGGCTCATTTCTTTTTAAGATAAAAGACCAGCCGTTTGGGCATAGTGGTCCGGGCCAACAAAATGAAATTATAAACCCTTCATTGAATCACGCACACAAGTGGTAACTTTTCCAATAAAAGATCCTCAAGGTTTAATTAATAGCAGTCGTTAGCGCTCGTTTAGAACTTATCGATTTAAACATAGCAATATGTTAAAATAATGTATCCTGTTCCCGTAACGACATCACCCTCCCTCAGCAGGGCCTCTGCTCTCACCACATTGTAATCAACAGATTGTTAGACATGCATTTTCTGAGCCACTGTCAAAGCCTGATGTATGGGGTTGAAGAGAGCATTCGTAATCCATCCATTGCTAAAATTTATTATCTTATTTTAATTGTATACACAAACATTGAGGTGATTTAGGTGACATGGTGGAAAGATGAAATCCGTTTATATTAAAAGGGTTGCTCACCCCTGGAGCCCACTGCCAGCAACACCTTTCAAAGACTGCTTTTAACAACATGGTTATTGTTTTATTGATCAGGGTTTTATTACATATTTGACACACATGTTATGTGTTAATCGAACTGCATATAATTTTTTGACACATATTTTACGAGATTATGACTGCAATTAATTTAATAACTATTATTTTTTCGATGATTTCAGTCTTAACGAGGTTTGTGGGAGAGTGCTCCATTTGTCTTGGCGGTGTTGTCACTCATGCACTCTCTGGCACGGTGGCGCAGTGCATGACCCCAATGGAAGGCGCGGAAATGGCCAATTGGAGCTAGCGTTTGCACTCCCCGGCTCATCCCAGAGCCACCTCCTTTTGTTCTAGGAAGTGATATCACTATTAAGGAAGCCATTCATAGCCATATAATTCCTCCTTTCTACACTTAAACACTCCAAGCTTATGAGAAAATTATACAACTGAGGCTTTGCTCAAAAGTACCTTGAGGATGTGTCATTTTTCAGGCAGTGTACATTTAACCTGGGAGGGGGGGAAATAACCTTTTTGCTCAATATGAAGAAGGATTAATATCTTTTCTTAAAACACAAATTATGCAACATTGGCTTTGCACACAGTAAATCAAGAAAACTTGGACGTCTGCTGATGATACGTCGGCAGTTATGGCGGGACAGGAGGACAGGAACATAACAATGTGTCAAACTGAGATTGTACATCTATAAAGGCAGACACAAAATGGGGCCACTGTTGGTCAATAGCCTCCATCTGTGTCTCCTCTCATGTCTAAAAAGTGCACAGCTGCTGAACACGGCACAATTTATCTATCAGAAGAATTATTAATTAATAGTTCATCTCATCCCGTGTAATTGAGGACAGATCTGGAACACCATTAGCAGGGATAATAAAGAGAGCGATACCTCCCGCCCACCTGAGCGCACAGGGAAAAGCCTCCTCTGCTCCGGTTCTTTGTGGCCTTGTCAGCAAATGTATTCTTTTGCAGTGAGCAGTAGTTAACAACTTATAGGTTTGTCAAACCAATTTCATTCTTTTTTAAATCTTCATAGCAATTATCTTTTTGCATAATCAGTTTCAAGACCTTGGGGGTCTACTGGGTCTTGTAACGTCTTTAAAAATAATTGTTCAGACAGTAATTTGAAGTTTTGTGGAAATTGCTTAATAATCAGATCCCAAAGTCAATATTTGGCTGAAGAACTAAGTTGTAGATGGAAAAGACTTCATGGGGCTCTGACAGGAAAGACGACCAGCTAAAAATAAAATGATAAGTTGGAGCCAACTTCAATTTAAAGGCATGCATGTGTGCGCTGATAATCAAACCTCTGTCTGCTCGCATGCTCGAGCTGTGTGCGAGTCTTCAGCTGTACAGGTTCACATCAAGATAAAGTACACTCATTTGAAGTCGCAGTAAATTTCCACTGTGTTTTGCCATCAAAAGAAATGAAATCACAAAGATTGTTAGTCGGAAAAAAGCTATCATGTTATGACCTAACATGAAATATATCCAACTTAAATGGAGGGGGCTTGGATTTTATGTTGTCCGAATTACCCTTGTTATGTGAGGTATTTGAGCCTGTTGCGATGACAGTAATGAGAAAGATAAAATGAGAGAGCTGGCATATCAATGACTCGCCAGACAGAAGTCCCTGTCTGATGTACTGCTCGCTCGCTGGGACAAAAGATCTGTGATCCCAAACAACAAGGACAAATGGAAGAAAACACGTATAAGTCTAACACACAGGCTCCCCTTGACTCCTAAAGTATGTATGAATGACCCTTATTATTACCCTGACATGGTAAGGAGCTTTGCTTTATGAACACTACTTAAGGAGCATCTCATAATGTGCACTGACTAAACCCAATCATAATCTGTCTCTCCCAATAACAACAAGACGACGCGTTAAAGAGAACGTCTGATGTCATATTATCATTACGGTTATAGCAAAAGTGCAGGCGACTCTTAGCTCCACCTAATTAGTCTTTTTAAACAGCTTATTGGTGAGAAAAGCCTCAGTGATCAATTCAAGCATTTAGCCTGTGAAGCATTGGTTGATTCAGTGCCAACACTGATTATCCAAAGGAGCGAAATGGTCTGTAATAATGGGTATTTCTCATGATGCTTCTGTGAAGCTGCAGACCTTGCTCATTTTATAGTCTGTTGAATGTCGCATGTCATTCCAATCTAAATGTAAAGCTTAGAAATACTGTAAATCAGAAAAGTATGTATTAAAGTGTTGACGTGAGTGTGGGTGTTTCAGATTTATTTTTAAGGTCCGTTCACCTTTTACAGCAACAAATAAAACTAAACATTATGGAAAAATGCTTCTAAGTCAGCTATTTGTAAAAATAATACAAAACTTATGTTGCTTGATCTCCTAGATGTGTTCATAAGGATCAGAGTCAGCATATAAAAGCACACGTCCCAAATCCCTGTGATGGAAATTCACCATAATCAACGTATTGTATTTATTGTGATGTGGGATAAAATCATACATTCGCTCATCCTCTTTCAAATCCACTTGGTTAGTTTAATGGATTTCCAAAGAAAACATGTCTATATTTATATTGTATGTAGCCAATGTAGAAAAATATTATGAATCCTATCAGCAATAGTAAAAGGAAAATGTGAAAATGATACCCAGTCCTATTTTAAGAATATTACTTTAAAAACATATCCTTAAAAATATTTAAGAATATTATCGTGAATCGTAAACAAAGCTCATGAATGAAAACACCTCTTTTAAGGTTTACTGTTGAGTATCTGTATCCAGTGTGACACAATAAGACCTCAGACATTAATGAACCTTTCAGCTATGCAAATTAAATACAGAGTATTGACTGACTAAAATGAAATAGATTGCCTGAAACCAGTATAGAGGCTCCGAAATCAGAGCAATACGCCTCAATGTTAATAGAAAAAAAATCTATTTAGCCTTTTAGTGGGTTGAATAACTTCAAGGCTTTTTACGAACACCCCATGGATCATCATGATGTCCCAGGTGGGACTGTTGCCGTAGGAAACACTCACTTCCTCCATGGTGGAAAGAATCCCCAGTTGGTAAAAGTCATATACTGTTTGACGCCAAAGAATCCAATTTACCCCATCCCCATACTTCTTTGATTTCCTTTGCTTTGTAAGGTCATTTATCTACAATCTTAATTTGGAAACTGTGATTTCTTCTCTCTGTGACAAGCAGCAGTAGTTTCTTTCCCCCCACCCTTGTCAGCTGTCATAAAGGTAGGTAGGTGTCCTCAAAGATGTAGAAAACCCTGACTTCATCAGACATGTTCAATTAGAGCAAAATGATCTCCTAAATGAATTATTGTGCTCTTAATGGGATGAGCAGAAACGCTCCCCAGAGCACACGAGGTGAGCTCTGCTCCAAGGTACAGCGCTGTAAGTGGATCAGAACACGTTGCTGCGCAGGAAGCTCTGTGGTAGTTAATGATAATAATAATAAGAATAATAATAAGAATAATAACCGCACAAATGCATACTCTTTTAGAGATCTTTACTCGTAGTAGAGCAGGCAGTCTCTCAAACATGGATACTTCAGTTTCATATTTCATCCTTTTTTCAAGTTTGGCTCAGTTTCTCAGATGTCATCTTTCAGTCTAATCTAGCAGTGTCAAATGCACAGAACCGACACACGCCAGAGGGTCCAATCCGGCCCGCAGGATATTATGATGAGAATCTAATGTGAAATACTATATTTTTCACTTCCAGATACCTGTGACTAAATATTTTGTGCGTTTTTAGATCCACTGTGATCTTTAAATCGCAATGCACATGCGTAAATGGTAAACTTTATAATATTGTTTAAACTGCACTTATTTTTCTCCAGAAATTGTTCATAATGTTTTGTAAAAAGATACTTTATTAAATGTAAAACAAAGGGAAACATTTGGATTTCTTGTTGTTTTACAGGTTGTGCACCCCTGATCTAATCTTTTGAGGAAATAACTTTTGAAGGAAGGTGTTGCCGACTCAACTGCACTTAAGTTTAACCGTTAAGTTGATGTGAAGACAGACAGGTGACATAAATTTGATGTCTGACTCTAAAACACTAACATAGTTTTCAATTAACTATAAAATTAATGTAATTAATTTACATAATTAGATAATGCTGTTGGGCCAATGGGGAAAATAAACAACCCATTTTTTAATAACCTGTATCTGCTTCATGTTTTTTTTAATGAAGCATTAATAAGCAGTAGATGAATGAAACATATTGACTTTCTGATCAGTTTTAATATTAATGCGAACGCGTTCGACCTTGTAAAACATTGTTATCAATTAAGAATCTCCATTTTTATGTGATTACCATACAATCATTTGCGCAAACCAAATACATATATTTTTGTTGCGTCATCTGTCACATTTTGACATTGTACCTTTTTTTTTTTTGAAGAAAATGACATCTGCCTATTAAATTAAACTTCACCCACCAGGGTTAACTATTTGTAAAAGAATAGATTGAATATGACATCAAGTGCTGTTTTCCCTTTGTCTTAGCCGGCCTCAAGGTGACATGGGAGTCTGCTCTCATCACCAGAGCCAAGTATGACACTTATTCTCTATGGAACTCATTAAGGGACAAAAAAGGACCTCTGCACCGGCAGCATGTTCAACAAACTAAGGCGCTATATTAAAACTAAGAAAAGAAGAAAAAAAAGACAAGGGGAAAAAAATTGCAACTTCCACTCAGTTCAGTGAAGCACCTGCCAGGGCCACACATGGTGTAAATGTTACGTTGTCCTTCCAAGGTGATATTTTTCAGTAAGTCTCTTGTGGTTAAATTATGCCTGCGTTCATGAGAGTTTCTGTAAATACAACCAGCCGGCTTATGAGAATTTCACAAAAGTAATTTCTGATAATTAAATAATTAAACCTGCATATCTTTCTGTAATGAAACAAAAAATAATCTTTAAAATACATTTTCATAATTTATCTAATAATTATATTAAGTGGCAACAAGATAGATCATACTAAAAGGATTGTACTGTGCAACAATATCTTTATCTGGACTACAATGCAGATTAAAGTGTAGTTGTTTTTAAAGTGATGCACAGTCATCACTGTCTGTTAGTTCATGTCACTGTTTGACAGCCTTGTAATCCGCTCACCTTCCTGCGCCAAACGAAGGATTTTTACCTCTGAAATCACAAGATGACGCATCTGTACTTATGGATGGAAGCAACAGTCGATCAGCCACATCTGTCTGCTGTGATGGCAAATTAGTGATTACGGTACGCCGTGATGTGCCAGTTTAAAAAGGAAGCGGATTCTCTTCTCTGCATTTGTTTGCTTAGTTTCAGAAAATGCTACTAATGATAATAGGGGCAACAATTTCTCTAATGAGACCAATGACGAGGCCAAAGTGAAACTGAAAGTATGTTAAATGTTGAGTTGTGCCCACTGAGAACCAATTAGGAAGTGAATGAGTGTGTTTTTAAGTGTCTCAGTTTCTTCCAATTCAGACTAAAATTGAGCCCTGGTTTTCATAAGGAAGAGGGTCGTGTGGCTGGCAGACATATCCACAGCAGAAAAACAGAGTAGTGTCGATGTAGCCTAGCCCTAACCAGCTGTGTGAGTGAAAGGGTTAGACAAACATCAAGGCAAAAGAGTGGGAACACATCGTCACTGAAGGCCCTTTGAAGATCACAAGAGCACAGTTTAATTTTCCCTTTTCTTTATCACATTGTGTCATCATCACAACACAATGGAAAATTAAAGCAGGCATAAAGAAGAAAGCACCACAAACTCTCAGTGGAAGTATTTTCAGGAGTGGTATTTACAATACGCGCAGCATAGTGGGGGCTCAGTAGACAAATACTCTCACATCTTAATTTTTCAATTAGCATGGCTCTTGTTCTCTAAACATATGCAAACACAGCGGGGCACCCATTAAAATGCAACTCTAGTGTTGAGCCTAATTAGAGTAAATTGGTTGGCTTGTATTCGGAGAAATTTGAATGCAGCTCAGTATCCATGTTTCAACGTGCGTTTTAGCCCCAACAAACAAACTGGCACTCGCTCGCTGCCTCATGAATATGTTCAGCAGAAGCCTTGAAGGAGGGAATGAGTGTCGTGTGGGTGTGTATTCAATAAATATATTCATATGTGACCTATTACTGTACCTTTTATGTTGAAATTTTAAAGTCATTGCAATGTCAGCATGCCCAAAGTACAAAAGATATATACACCAGAGACTTGAATTGTGATACATGTAGTTTGTTTCTTGTTTGGCGATGAACTTATGCCATAAAGGTAGATAGTTGTTTTGTTTTTTTCATAGTTTTCTCCCAAAAGCCCAGCACACTTTGCTTAAATGTGTCCCTCATACACTGAAAAAAAAACTGTGGTTGGAAAACCTTAAAGTTAATTGAAACTGAAAATGTAACAGTTTGAACTCAACTTGTCAACCATTTTCTTTTCTCTTGTATAGAAGTTTAGCAAATTAGAATGCAGAGGCATGATAATACAGTATAACATGCAACATGCATTTTCATGTTTTTATTTCAACCATCAAGGCAGTAAGGAAGGTTTTTGTTAAACGGTGTTAATTTGTCTTTTTCAATAAAAGCATGTTATAGTGAAAATGATCTATTCAATTTCTTTCTACATAGGCTTCTCACTTTCTGCATTTGTATTAGCAGTGAACCCAAATCAGATTCTATCAACATTCTATCAACATTGGGATTTTTGTAATTTCCAGAATTGTGCAGCCCAGACTATCAATCCTCCAAAAATTCTGATATATGCTGATCTCTCCCACAACATCATTCCCCATCATCTCTGTATTGTGTCTTAATTGCTCTGTAATCAATTTGTCTTAAAGGGAATTATATTTTAAAGTGGTGCTTCCACATATTATATGATGCACTGCACTTAGCTTTTGGCCGCATTGTCTTTTTTATAGGGTGAGATAAGTCAAACCAATGTTTTTGACTTTGTCTCTGTGATGCTTTGACAGCAGCAGATCTCAAGTGTTATTGCCAACGTCATTGGAACATTGGCGAGGCTTACAGTACAGCACAGTCGGCAGCAGGCCAAATGGACGCTGTGCAGTGTAAAGGATAAATTGTCCTTGATGCTCTCTGCTTTTACAGGAGTAAATAGCCGCTTCCAGAGCCAGAATCCGAAGACTATGTCGCAGACGCGTCCTGAGAGCACACAAGAGTGAGAAGACAACGAGCTGTGGTAAGAATGCACATCGCGTTGTCCTCAAATGTGTTGCCTCATGTCTTTGGTTTGACGTAAACCATACTAAAAACATTTTCTTTTTTGTGATGAAGTGGACCAGATGGCAGATGAAATGACACTCAGAGCTGAGGTTAAAGACAAAGGGAGAGTAAACATTGCCAAGGAGAGCTCTTGCTGGGTGAGAGGAGGTAAGTTCTGCAGAAGTACAAGCTGTATTTCACGTTTGTGTTGTGTTGGAATCCTTTCCCAAAGTAATCGTATTTTGCAGCCATGAGGCAAATGGATTTTATCAGTTGCTTGCTTACATGCAGTTTTAAAATTGTGACAGTGTTTTCTGTTGGATTGTTCTGATGTGCTGCAAAATTCAGTGTGCATTCTGATTAAAACATGAAGTAAAATTATCATGAGATCTATCACTCTGAGTAGCTTCAGTATCTAATGAGTGAGTGTGGCTCAGCATAACACTGCATTAAAACCTGAAAAATGCATAGTATGCAGGCAGGCCAAACTTCTCTATCAGCTAATTGTCATTGGACATGGATGATCTGCTCTCACTAGTCTTCAGTGGCTTGTCGAGCTCAAGGCGACTTTAAACACTGAAGTTAGTGCATCACTGAAGACCAGGCGTAGTCAACAGCAACACTCTGAAGTGATTACCACCAACAATAAGAAAGGCAAAAATAACAAAGTTGCAAGGCTGTGACACTTGTCCAGTGGCTAACTCAAAATATAACAACAGGACCATTTACAACTAACACAACACTTAGTTCACCTCATGGCTGTCCAACACTAAGGAGATTCCCTCTTCCCATTTTAAAGGTTTATTAAAAACAAGCACATAAATGTCTGCTGCCTGTGAGTGGTTCAAGGAAGTCCACTGCAGCTGGGACGATCAGGCCTCTTATACCGGAACCTCCTGTGCAGGACCAATCAGCTCTCCGGATCCACCTGGACTCTCACACATGTCATTCACTCAAACAAGCACACCTGCTACCCACCTCACACTCGCATGCAGACACATACACATACACAGGGAAAAGAAAAAACACAGAGAGGTCGTAAGATTTGGAACATTAAATTTACTCTTCCTTAACCTGACCAAGTCTACTCGGCTAGAGTAATTAAAAACACCTGTGAGAGTCTTTGCTGTGAGGTTAATGGCTTTATCTCAGGTTTCCACTGTTGTTGTATCATGTTATTTTGTCAGGTTTTATTTAGTCAAATCAGATCGCTTAAAATCAGATTTGTTTTGTATCAGGTTCAAGTCATGTTCTTTTCCACTGTGTCTGGTTATGCAAACCAGGACGGCTCATTCAGTGCCTGTTGTGTCAGTGTTTTGTTTCCGCCTTGCAACATACACTGGGTTGTTTTTCACAGATTTGCCTGTTACTAATAGATATGATCTTTAATTGTGTCTCTTGGACAGACAGGGTCCAAAGTGAAGCTCAAGTCAGCAACTGGAGATTCGATTCGACAGCAGAATCTGAGCCTGGGGACACGAGTAGAGAGACCGAAGCTCAGAGGTCCAGAGAGTGCGACAGATCCTCTACCCCTCTGTTCTCTTTGAAAATGTACCTGAAGAGAGTTTCCTCTGCAGCATCCTCCAGCACCGACTCTCTGTCTCCCTCTCAGCAGAGCAACATGGGAGGTTAGTAACACCAGTCCTCATTCAACCCCCGCGTCTGATGTCTTCTGATATCCTTTAAAAACACAGTTTGGAAGCATCTCGGGGAAATAATGAACAAAACCTCCTTTAAACTATTTTGAAAATAACTTTTTCACCCAAACACAACTCCTCCTACTAATGAAATAAACAGTTGCATGTGCAGAATAATGCTGTGATGCCAAAAAAAGCTTTATGCCTCGCCATGCTGTGAAGATGCTTAAAGACAGCTCATGGTGCTCAATTATGAAAACGTGTTAATAATTAAGATACTGAAACTACATTTAAAAGAGAAAGACTAATGTGAAAAAATGGCCACCAAAGTTGACTCACTTCTGTACATGCAGCAGCATTAATAATTACACCGCAGACTGTTTGTTCTCATGCACTTGTATTACATGAAATATTTAAATAGTCATTTTAATATTACTACTTTTATTTAAAGAGATAGTTCAACATTTTAAGAAATATCCTTATTCACTTTCTTCTCATAGGATGTGCATCGCAGTTTAGAAATATTCTACATTACCCAGTATTGAAAAGACAAGAAAAGACATGTGGTTTCAGAATGTTTTTTGGCTCCTGGACTTCTTTGATAAACTCCAGTTTATACATCTGACTTTTACTCTGCGTTCTAGGAAACTCTTGCTACTTGGCAGCCATCTTGGTAATGTCTCCAAACAGCTGTTTCCAACTAACAGACAGCCATAACTTCACTGCATAAATGTAATCAGCAGTCAAATCTGATTGAATAAACGCTTGAAAGTTATGTCTTTGGTCCTAAAAATATAGGATTTAATATTTAATTTTCCCACAAGGTATTCTACTGTGCACGTGTAAGGTTTTGCGACACTATAACCCCGTTTATGGTTCGATCCAGAACACCTGTGACTCTGGCACCTCCTGTGTTGCCCTGCTTTGGCTCCTCCCATCACATCACTCAAAACAGATAGATTTATGTAATCCCGATTTTTAGCTTGATGACATCCTCTTTCATGCTTGTGCCAACGAGTCCACCCAGTGGTTGTAAATCAAAAAATGATTGGTAGATATATTTCCTGGTTCAGCTGCTGGAACTCAGATGATTGGCTGATTTACAGCCATTGTGGATTATAACCCTCATCCTTTGTCTTGCACTAAGATTTTGACATGATTTTCAAAACCTAAAGATTATGTTTGGCCATTGTCACCTTCTTACCACTTGACCACTGCCTACACAGATGAAGTTTTGTTTTTGCAGCTGTAGATCTCAGTTCCTGGATTATATGTCTAATTTTGGGGCTGAGCCAAATACGTTTTTTGGCTTTGCTGCAGATTAAAGTGCTGTTTGGGCCAGTTTTTTACGTCTAAAGCTGTCAGCTGTCAGAGTGAGTTCTAATGAAACCCAACCTGTATCTCAATCCAAACAATTTTTTGTGTCTCAAGCTTTAATGCCATCTAACAGCTGATAGAATCCTTGAAGAACCTTGAGTAGCACACATACTTCAATTGTCATACTTCATTGTCGTGAAGCATGTGTGTAATATATATTTATTCTGCTCGCCCATGCAGAAGCTGCTGAATGAATTAAAATTGTCATAACTCTGGTCATCCATGACTCAGGAGAAAAAGCAGTGAATTCATCGTCATACGAATATGTAATATGTCCATCAATGGTGCTCTTAAAACATGATTATTTGTCAAAATGTAAGTAGGCTATATAATCTCTAACTCCTTTGTAACATACGTCATTCCTGTGACATGTCTTCCGTAAGCAACTGTCTGTTCATGGTCAGCGTCTGACGATGATCTCACACTTCATAGCACCCGTGGGGGCACCATTTGGCAAAGGCTGCCGGGAAAACACACAACACTGTCTCCCTGCAACCACACCACAAGTTGGAATTGCTCATGGCAAAGTATACAAGAGAGACTTGTAGTAATTGATTATGTCTCAAAACCGCTTTCTTGCTCGTCTCTCTGTAAGGGGGTGAGGCATGATTTCCTAAATTATGCATGCATTTAGGAAGCATAGGAGGCTTTTAAAATGTTATAAGATATAAGTGAAGACAGGCTGCTCTAATCGCAACACGAATGATTTATCCTCCTAAGATAGGTTTACACATCACACAAAAGTGTGAAAGGGTTAGGATCTTTTATGAAGCCCCTCAAAACATATAATGTTGGATAAATACAGTACAGAAAACTTCCTAACTGGACGTGTCTCCCCCAGTTGACTGCGCAGGAATTGTCCTAAATTGCCTCTTCTGCCGCTTCTATGATATGATCCTCATGTTACCTGCTTCCTGCGAGAGAGTTGCTCATAACTGCTGCCCCAACTACAGACAAGTGGAGGAGTCTTTACCGAGCTCGGACGATGACTCACGCGTTGACTGGGACTGTGGTCTGCTTAGTGCCTGTCAAGATGGAAGTGATTGCCTGGAGCTGGCTATGGAGGTTTCCGAAATATGCTACCACTAGTTGCAGACAACTTAATCACAATAAGGAACTGGCTGGATTATCAAAGATCAGACTGACTCATGTGAAGGGGAGGATTTCCAAAAGCGAAAATACATATAAATATGAAGAACATTAAAGCGGTCACTGGTTATTGTAACATTTGTGACATTCAACTGAAGTAAAATATCCATGTAATGCATCTATATGTGCATGTGATGTATGTTTAATGTATATAAGGTATAGTGTGTAAAATTAACAACATTTGTTGGTGAAGTTGCATGTTGCAAATGAATGTCCCTCAACACAAGTGTGTTTATGTGGACATCAAAACTCAAAATATCTTTTGTTTGTCCATTGTGGGTCTATTGTAAAAACATACTTGTACAAAATGACGGCCTCTATAGCGCTGACACGGATCCTGATATTAATATAAAAGGCTCATTCTAGGTCAGGGGTCTCAAACTCAAAAATACCTGAGGGCCAATGAGTGTCATGTGGGAAAAAAAACTATGCGCTAAGTTTAACTATATGGGAAATAAGCTTAAAATCGTGATTTAAGAATTTCAAAGTAAAAGTGTTTGTTACACTATGGAACGATACACAGTTCACAATAAGAACAAAAACAATGAAAAATGTGAATCAAAAATCAAATAATATAATAATTTAATTTAACTGCAATTAAAAACAATAAAATGCTCATATCTAATGTTATGTTAAATACATTTACAAGTCTGCGTGTTTGAGACCTCTGTTCTATAATGAAAAACAGTCATTCATAATAATTGCACACACACATTTAACGAAAATTGTTTTACCTTCAATTTCCGCCAAATGCAAATAATGAAACCTACATTTTACACACTAGACCATTTTTGAAGTGAATCCATATTATTTTAGCCATCAAAAAAAGTAATGTGGTGCTAAAATGTTAACAATAGTTCAGTTTTCTGGGGTTTTTTGTAGCCAGCATGCACAGCAGAGCCAGAAACTGAAAGCACTACTGATGTTATTAATCACATATGCTATATGCATTTCCTGCTATGGCATATTAAATGTCTGCCTGAGAGCAGCTCTGTTGGCTTTCCAATGCTGTTACAAAGTACAAATGCAAATGTAACCGTGGTTTAGCATCAATGTCTCCAGTGTTAATTGCTTTAACTTTATGTCACTTCAAATGAAACGTAAATCTGTCAAGATGGTGGATGAGGTTATGAAATAAAACGGGTTGTGGGCCGGTCAATGTTTTTATCTGAAAAATAGTAAATACATTACACGTTGCATTCATTTACCTTGTGCATTTTGTCCCAAGCAATTTACAATAAGTGCATTCAATCCATGTACAGTAAAAATAATGTCGCTCTTATCTATTGACCCGTGGCCCTTTTAAGTAAACTGTGCAATATTTTCTTTGTCAACACAAAATGGAGGAAGTTAGTAAGCCATGCTGAATGGATAATTATAACGCCAAACTGTCAGATAATGAATGTGTGTGAGCGCTGTAGGTGTGACACCACAGATTGAAACACTGCAGATAATGCTGTTTGCTGCCATTTGAAATGGCAACTTTCTTATTCTGTTGGCTGTTAAAACAAATCTGACATGTCCCCTTCTAGTCTGTCACTCAATAGTCGCTTTGTTACATTTACGCAATGTCTGCAAAATGGAAGGAGCAGGAAAAAAATAAAACTTTTATTCTGACATACACTAGCCCTGTTGTTAACTCTATACAGTCATAGGTGTGAAGCCTGAATTAGAATAACAATTTATAAACGGTGTACAGCTCCTACATAATGATCTGTGGATGATTCTCAGTGTCAAGGAAGGATCCTGTTTTTCAGTGTCCACTGTCTGTGTGTCATAGCTGTAAATATATCACGAGAATATAAAGCAAAACAGGAAAATGCCAGTGTCGGTTGACGTTAATTCTCAGCAGATACCGCTAACATAAGCTGTAATGGCTATGTTTGTCAGCTGAGGACACTAGTTGGTATAAAAGAACAGCTAATTATGTGAGAAGATGCACGTACATAAGCTATAAAATAAACATAAATGGTCAGCACAGTGTTTGGCTTCTCTCGTCTATTCCAATTTGAAGTTTCAACAGTGACTGGTCTCTTCCATTTATGCATGATTTGAATGCTATAGGAAGGAATCCAAAATGTCCTGGTCAGCAAATGTCTTTGTAATTACATGTTACTTTGTAGCTATATCTGAATGCACACATTTTATATTACTGCTTGGAAGATAGTTGATTGATGTATGTTACAAAAGTATTCCAAACTGTCATAAATAAACCGTAAAGAAAGTAAAGCAGTGTCTTGAATTTTGAATGGTGGCTGTACAAAATCACTGTGCAGAAAAGACAGCAGTGTCACTACAAACAACACGCTGGCCTCCAGGCCTGCAAATTCCATCACTGCTCTGTTCATTCTGACACACCAACAAGCACTCCAGCTGCAATGTTTTTCTGAAGAGTCAAAAAAAAAAAGAAAAAAAAGAAATCTTGAAGCGTGTCCCTTGTTGAGTGTGCCAATTTCAGTTCAAGTACCAGTGGAAACACAGGAGCTGTTGGATGTGGCATTTGTGAGACACTCGTCCTTGACGCTCCCCTCAACCTCTGTTCTCAAAGACTGTTCTCTCAAGTGGTCGATCACTGTTTGGATCACTTCAGTCTAAAATATGTCCTTTTCACATAATGGGAAATGGACACAGGAGCCTAGTTGCATGTCGGTGTTAGAACAGTAAACAGAACAAGGCCACGTTGTTCCTATAAGGACCATCTGTTTTCCAGAGAGGTCAGTGTGAGAGCAGAGGGACGTGTACAATGCACTGTTAGTGGATCATGTTCAATTACCAAACATTTGTTTTCTCCCATTACATACAAAGGTGATGAGAGTCACCTCACTCAACAAACAGGAGACTATTATAGCGCAGCTGTCAGAAGCACTGCCATCTCATGCTGTTACAGTTACAATGTGTTTTGTGGCCAAAACTGATTTCTTTCTCCTTTTTTTATATATATATATTTTATATTGTGCTACATTTTCCAGCAAAAACAGCATTTTATCTTTATGTTTTCCACCGTTACAGGTTTTAGACTCGGGTCATTTAGTGATCTACACTGTAAGTATGTCCACATGAAGCAGACGTTTGGTTTTTTTTTTTACTGCAGAATCAATTTTTATATTCACTCGGTTGTACATCAATTCTTTTAATGTCCTTGTTTGGTTGTTAAACATTAAGCAACAAGTGCAACTCTGTCTCTGAGCTGCACCTGAATGAACCCGATTGCTATTAAGTTGAGAAGTGATTATTTTTTGCTTTTGTCTAGAGACAACCAATATTTATTTTACATGCCCCTGCTTGAAATGACATGGCCATATATAACGAAAAGAATATCTCTGCAACTACAAGATTTATATCTTGGTATCTATGTAAATGTAATGTAACTTAGAAAGTTTAATATAGCATTAATATACAGTAGATGCTCCTCAGTCTGAGTGAGTCAGTGATAATGTGAAATAAACAAACAACAATTACAGATTGAACATTATTGGACAAATATGCTAAACAACATGACACAGGCAAACCTCAGATGCGTAATGTCTGTATGTATGTTGGTAGATTTGTAGTAGAAGTTTTTTGTTTGTTGGTTTGTTTGTTTTAATTGAAGCTTCAGTCTCAACTTCTGGCTATGGGAGTGGAGATGGTGACAGCAGTGCATTGAAAGTTGAAGTTAATTTTGAAGGCAATTAATCAGTGCATGTAGTATATTGCTTTCCATACTTGATACTTTGATTATTAGATTTATACTGACTTAAGAACTGAGCCTTTAGATTTAGTTGCGTTTACAGTCTAGATTTTACTCACTTCTAAAATTATAAACGGTGTTTTTCCATAGACTTGAGGTGCCAGTGTATAGGCATTGTATTAAACTGAATGAAAACTGTCAATTTTTAAATGAAACTGCTCCTCCAAGTTGAATTATGAGCAAAAATGGCCATGTTTGACCTCCTAAGAGCTCAGAAAGCAGCGCACACAGACTACAAAAAAAATAAAAATAAATCTGGCTACTGCACAGGCTGTGCAAAATTGTATGTTGCTGGTAACATCTACAGGGAACACTACTTGTGACCAATTTTCTCATTACGTTGTGTAGCACAATTACAAAGCTGAGTGCTCTAGCTGATAGTGCTCCATAAAACCTATTGGTGGTCCTTTGTGGTTTTTCGAACATAAAGTGTGTCTGCATAAACAGATGCCAGTTTTAAAGCGAAAACATCTGCACATCTTAAACTCGCTGGATCTCTTTCAAATTACCTGATGGCTTTGGGAGCAGCGCGGGCTTAAAAAAAAAGAGTGTAATGTTTTTTTTTTTCCCCTTTTTTTAATAACATCCAAATGGCTTGTCCTTTTCTGGCCAGGTTCAAATGCTGTCCTATCCCGGACGAGCGGATGTGGACAAGGTCAGGTAATTTTCACTGCTGCACAACACATGCCTGCACCGTAATGGTTGCTCCAAGGATGGCGGTAACACATTAGCTTGCATGCTGCTGCTCCTCCAGTTTACAGCTTAATTCAAAACACTTGCACTGAAGGTCAAAAAGAATCCATAATATTGAAATAATTAAATGTGAAATGTATTGCACAAAGCAAAATACTGTACTTTCAAACTCCGCATGCTACACTGCTGTTGTGTTTAGTGACACAAGACTCGCATTAACAAAGTGATCTAATCGCGTGCTGCTTTGCCATGTTTACATGCATCTCTGCACACTAATCAGATACGAGGTTTCTTTAGAGTTCAGGCCCTGATCGCTTCATTAGTGTGAAGCCGCTCTTCCTTCGGAGCTCACAGCACTAATACCATCTCCCCTCAGACACAGCACTACAGCCCAGAGTGGCCTCCCGAGGAAGCAGCACCATTAAATATTAATGCCATGTGTTTAGAGGGTTTTTATTTCAAACAGCGGGTTTGTCAGCATCTTATGTAGTGTTCCTCAAGATTAAGTTCATGTGGAAAATATGGGTCCCAAAGCTTTATGTATAGCATTGTGCCTTGCGAATAATTTAGACCTGTTTTTCCTAATGCTGTTTCTGTATTTTTCCCACATTCGGTGGGATTTTCCTTGCGTAAATTGTGCATTTCTAAGTGTCTGACAGTACTGCTTTCAGTACCTCAGTGTGCAGTGTAGCTGTCACAAGGTGAAGAAAGGGTGCATTTAAGCTGACGTCACTTCAGATATTTGATGCATGTGTTTCTCATAAGCCTCTTACGCCGTTACACCCAGGACACAAAGCTTTTTTAGAGCAAAATAGGACAATGTCTAAAGACTGGGACCAGCCGTCCTGATGTTGGGCCATCAGGCAGTTGATGACCCTCACATGGGCAAGACACAGTTGACTTCAGCCAATCTGAAAAGGAAAAAAGAGACATAATGACAAAGCATTCAACTGACTCGAAACCAATACGGCAAACAACAAAGAGCTCAAATGTAGCGACCATCTTCCATAAATTCCATAAATAAACAACAACATCAAGTCTGTCCATTTTGTGTGATGACTGACCAAGATAAACACACACACACACTGAAAAATATCTGCCACCAACCACTAGATAGCAATCCTGGTTTCCCTTCTGCCACCATCTGCTGGTAAGGAAAGTAGTTTCCTCTCACACAAATGTGCTGGTTGCTTGTTAACTGGAGTTGATGCTGTGTGTGCAACTGTAACCTTTCATCAACACAAGTCCAGTCCCCAGAAAACAACATTCAGTCCCACCAATCTGCAAAATTAGATGGCAATATAGAGACAGATCGTTGTTAATTTCTTTTCATCCAGTACTATCACACTACAGCAGGACATGTCTAAATTTATTACAAATCTATCAAGAAATCTGTCATCTGTCCTAATTTCTTTGTCATTTGTTCTATTATCCTAGTTTACATGCCAATTTCACAATTACCCCTTCAAACGAACCTGACCTCAGTCGTGTACAATGAAGTGGTGCGTTTGAGCATCATCCTCAATTAGGTCAGGGGCATTAATAGTACAGTGGAAAATGAACACTCCCCGTAACATCCTCCAGGAATTGTTTCTGACACTACTGACTCTCTTGAATCTATATTTGGGCCAAGTGTGTGGATGTGTGTCACCCAGGACTACCCGCCTAATCTCCACCATAGAAAGTAAAGTGAGCTACGCGCCCATGGGCGGAGATTGTCGTGGCACAAAGGGAGCTCCCAGCAGGCACTGTAAAAACCAGGCCCTGGGCAGGTTTTTATGATACCTTTCAATCAGTGGATGATTCCCAGCTGAAATGACAGGTGATTTGACTCAGTCTCCAATTAATGACCTCATTTGAACAATTAAGAGCACAGGAGGAAGAGGAAAGCCCAGTGAAAAAGACAGCGAACAGACCCAGGGGGCAAGTTTTTATGCCATGATAGTACAACATGCTCGCCATTTCACGGTGCCGAACGTGACCGAAGCCTGGCGTCCTAGCTCAGGTGACCTCTTCCTGCCTTAACCAGGCGGCGTCCTGCAGGGAGAGAGTAAACACTGGTGAGAGGTTGGCATGGGGATAGGAAGAAAGAAAGGAAGGAGGGAGCAGGAGGAGGGTGTGGCGAGAAATGGGGTGAAGGGGTGACAGGAAGGTGGCAAGGGAATGATGGAGTGCATCAAGCTGTGTGTGCCCCCACCCCTTCCACCCTTTCTTGCCCCCACCCCCCACAGCATAGAGGAAATTAAAGAGCTGTGTAGCAGGAGGAGAAGAGGGGAGGAGGGTGGTGATTTAGAGCGTGGCACAGGGGGATGGGGACCCAGCGCATTGGAGTTAATTACTGAATAATGAGGAACAATTTATTGTGTTCTTGTTAGAGACATCAAAATGCTGCTGGATACTGCCTATAGAGACAAACATGCCTCTCTCACTTAGTTAAAATGTGGTGTTTAACTCTGAGTCATTAACAGGCCCCTACCTTGCCTTGCCTTACCTTATTAAATAGAGGTGTTACAGGTCTTCTGGGCTGATGATGGGACTTAACACATTACACTACAATGCTTACATTTTCCTCCAGGTCCAAAGAAATTGAAAGAAAAGTTACTTGAGTTCAGTCTCTCCTTTTTGTCACACACTTTTTGTCAGTTTGTTTTATATTCCAATATAGCTCGTTTCAACTGAATAGTTCACTTCTTAGTGAGCAGCAATGTGTCTGGTCATGTTAAATCACGTGTCCAAAGTCATGTGCATAATCTACCAGGCTTTGTTTTTGGTGTAATGTAAGTTAAAGTAGCAGGACAGTTGTGATCTGGATTTGGAGCTGGAAAACTGTCATGTCCTTTCTGTCTGTTGGTTAAGATGTCATTCAGTACGTTTACATGCAGTTTAATCGAGCTAAGGCCATAGTCCGACTAAGACATGCAATCGGACAAGCTGTCGAGTCCGAGTTTACATGCGGTGTGTGACTCCGCCTCCGTAGGTGGCGCTGTATCTCTCTATAAGCTAATGCGTATTGAATCAGTTTCCTGTTGACCTTTACGTCACAGAAATACAAACCAGCAAGATGGACGCTGAGATGGATTGTGCTGTGGTTCTGTATGTTTCCTACCTGGCTGTGCATCACTCTTCCCCGTAGTGGGTCTTCCCCGTAGCTTTCGCTCTTGCCAACATTTCGCTCATGTTGTTTGTTCTTTTCCGGCAACATTACTGAAGTTTATACGTCGTCTCCTTCTACTTCATTCATTCATCGACTCCAGTGCGACTAAGCGTATACATATAAGAGTAATCGGACTATAAATCTCATTATCCAGGTATGTTAGTCCGACTAAGACAAGCTCAATTTTAATTGGATGAACGTGTTTACATGACATTAAGAAAACCGAGTATATACTGACACCATTCCTGATATGTTACATTCTTTGTTACTCTAAAGCTATGTACAGTATGTTGCTTCTTTAAAAGCAAACCCACCCTCGCAGAATAAGTGATCTTTTAATTAACTTTTGTTCTTCTGTTAGGGAGTAACTGTAAATTTACTGTACGTTGCTCCTGTGAAAGAAGCATCCAACTCCAACTGGCACTATTTTTGAGAATAAGTGTTTTTTTGATGAACTTTTTTATATTGCTTCAGCTATACAAGTATCCACTTTTACACTGTATGTAACACGCTGGACTCTGACATTGTGCTGTTACGATGCAGATGCTTGTACATGGATTTGGGGACTGAATAAATAAGGGTCATAAATACAAATGTCTTGTTTTATCAAATAGTTGACATAGCTTTCAGTAAAACTACATACTCCATATTTGAAGTCTAACAGAACAGAAATATTGAATACATAATTTTTTCTTAATTATGATCCTTATTTAAACATTATAAAGAGCCATGGGACATATTGTTGAGGCTCTGTTCCAAGGCTTCGTTAAAAATGTTGATAGGACTGTAAATGAGTCGTTACCACTGGAAATGACTTTGGCTCTGAATGGCCCCATATGTCTCTTTGTCATATGGTCATAGCTAAAGTTTGACTGGCCTGTTGTGTCAAGATCATTTTATTATGCTGTGATTGGATCACTGCTATTTGTGGGAGGGGTGAAGCCAAAAGTCACTGGTGTAAATCATGCAACCACAAAGTCATTCTCGCTGTACCGACGATTGCACAGTTTAAGCCCTAGAGCTTAAGCCCTAGAGCATGTCATGATCACAACCGTTATCCATGCTCACAGACTATTCATGCAAGGTTGTAGCAGTATTTAAACATGCTTCCCTGCTGCAGTAATTTCCTACCAGTCTTTATTTCATGGTCTTCCTCTTTATTGTTTACTGTGTTTGCTCTGAAATCTGTCTCAGTGTTAATTCATTTATTTGGCAGGGAAGAGGGAAAAAGATGCACTGAATGCCACCTAGCCTTATTCCACACCGCTGTGAGATACTGTAAACTTTCCCCTTTAAAGGTCCGGTGTGTAAGAATTAGTGACCTCCTCTTCCTCCTCATCTCACTCCTTATTTCCCCAGCATATAGGAAACTACAGGGGCCTTCACATACCAAAAAGCATGTCATTCTTCAGGATAGTGCCCGTGACTGGGTTCGATTGGGTGGGGAAAAAACAAAATGTTGAAAAACTTCACACCTGTAGTTTTGTAAGTGGACCAAACCTCCTGGACAACATCGCACAGACTAAACCTGCTGACCATAAAGAAAGAAAAAAAGCATGAGGAAGAAGAACACTCGGCTCATCGATTGGCCAGCACTGAAAATGGAAATCCATCCCCTTCAGCCGGATTGCTCATGACAAAAACAAACAATGGAGCAACACCCAATGTATGCAGTCTTGAGGTGTCTGTTTTTACTTTGGTGCTCAAACGTAATTGTTTTTTCACAAGAAGCTGCTCAGTATGAGCAGCAGGCGATGCAGCGAGCGATCCCCACTTCCTCTCCTTGGGTCACTTCCTGGTGAGAATCGCACCAGTGATCACTTGCAAGGGAACCAAGACCTACTTTTCAGGTGGACCAGAGTTTGTCTGTTTGGTCTGCACCAGAGTTTGGATGAGCTTTCACACCTGCCCAAATGAAGCAGACTATCCAAGGAAACGAACTCTGCTCTTATGCATGCTATAGCTGGTTTGTTTGTATGGGCTGTAATAAACATGGTGGTGCAAGATGGTGGCCTCCATAAAGCAAGACCCTTTCTTAAAATACATTCTAAAGCTACAAAAATCAACTGATTTGTTCTATTTCAAAGCATTTATACACTGAATGATACACTGCATTGAACAATGTTGCCTACTGGACCTTTAACAGCAAAGCATAACTTGCTATCAATGCTTAGCGGAGTATCCCAACTCTTTGATGTGTTAAACATGAAATCTTAACATAGAACAAAGCCGCTGTCAGCTACCAGCACATGTCTGAAGCAATCCGTGCCAATTATTATTGAATTTCTGCCATGCACAAATCTGCTGTGCAGACAGCGAGATGTGTTACAGCATCGCGGGGCTAACAAAGACTTGAGACGGTATTCAAAAATAAATATCGCAGTCCTCGGTTGGCTTCATCAAAAGGCGGCTGATGATCATCATTCTGCACCTTTTGTCCAGGCTGCTCTCGCATCAGGGAAGCATGATTTGCTGCTGCACAGTTGCAACTGTTGGGCCCCTGCACTGAATTGTGACCTAGAGAATATGACTTTAACTTTGTCAAAGCTTCTCCACATTAACAGCAACACAATCACTGGATCACAAATCACACACTGTAAGTTATGAGAGTTACATGCTGTGTCTCTCATGACATTGAGGGAGAAAGCGGGAAGGTGCTCGCTGAGTGCGTAGCCATGCTGTGTTGCCCAAATAGATGCGTTCCATCCGAGAGCGATGCAGCCTTTGGAATGATCCTGCTAGACAGATGAGTGCTACTTGAATGTTAATGAGGGCTCCTTTAGACACGCATAAATTAAATGATTAGATGTCTGCAATCATGCAAGGTCCTTAGGTGTCCCCTATTTATGGCATTTGAAATGTAGCTGCCTTTATTTACGACATGTCTCCCCTGTACAGGCTTCGCCACCTGAGCAGCCTAACGCTTTCAAAAGACGAGTTTTTTAATGACCTGCAAATGAATCACTCTGGCAGAATCGTAAGAGAAGCGAAGCCCTCCCCCTTTTTTGAAAAACAAAAAGGGAAAATTGTGCCATCCACTGAAAAAGCTTGCACTTGTCTGGCATGAAATACAGGAAATGAGGGATGCAGTAAAACATATTTGTTTCAGAGATGCTGCTCACTGAAAGGTACACTGTGGAGCCACAGGGGGGGAGAGGGCCTCGGGAGGACCGCATAGTCTCTGAACGCAGTCACCTAACAATGAATCTTCCTCCTCCTTGGTTCACACGCTCTTCATTGTCGTTTTCTGGTTGCAACAACAGCTATTTTCATCTTCATGATTGCATTAATTACAGCATAACTCATGTCTCTTGGCTCCACTCGTGTTTTCCCCATAGAAAACAGCACGTCAAGGTTTCCACTAAGGAAGGGAAACAGTACATATACTTGTTGGCACTTCATTAATCAACATAAGAAATCAGCGTGGCTTGACACTCATCCACTGTAGCTTCGACTGAATCTACCACTGGAGTTGTACTGTATTTTCTTTTAATAATGTAACCCTTAATTCTACTTTGAAGCTTTAAAATGATTTTAATGGAGCTGCATTGGAGATGCAGCCTCATGCTGAATATCTAAATAGATCACACATAAAACCTCAGGATGGACAGGCAGTAAGTGACTGGATCACTATTGAACATTGGACACATTTTAAAGACTTGGTCTGACCCCTGTGTGCACAGACGGCAGTATTAAAAAGCACCCATGTTACGGTCACCCACTCTCACACCAAAGAGAGCCTTTCTCGTGGTGTGAGATAGTAGAGCAAAAGAGACATTTCTCTTAAGATTTTCACTATTTCCCCCTCTATTTATTAGGGTAATGAATTTCTGACTGCAGTGCCAGTTCCACTGAGCCTGCTTCTCGGCCTAATTCTCTGTAACATTTCCTCATTGCCGCTGGGGAACATTATATGAAGGCAGGGCTTACAATACCATCAATATGCCCAAGACGACAATCGGACGTCTCATAGATATTAATGGATGTGCAAATTAAATCAAAGTTGGAGTGCAGCTATCGGGGGCTATGATCAATGCCTTTTGCACAGTCAGATTTAATATGGGGTTTGTAATTTGAGTATCCAAACAAAATGTGCATCTTAATGGGAAAGATGAAAGTAATCCCACATGGGGAGGAAATAATACATTAGCTGCATTGTAATTAGAGAACTCGGAGTGCAAATGTTTCCCTAGCTTGGTATTAATGTTGAATAAAAGCCTGATACATTTACAATGTGGATACAGGACGTGGACATTTGAATTTCTTTTTTTTTTTTAACATACCTCTTGAGGTGTCATACGAGACATCTTTGACAAAAACAATCATGATCATGTTAATGTCTTTTGCATGACTATCAAACAGTCATGCAAAGGAGAACAAAAAAGCAGTGCTGCTGCTTATCAGTCCAGCGCTGTGAGTAATAAGGCAGCAGGAACTCGTCTGTGTTATTTCAGTTATGGCAAATAATGAAAGATAAACACATCAGGTATGCTGGCATGTGACTGTGATATTTTTTCGATTTGATTGTGGAAAAATCCTCTGTTTTAATGCCAGGAAGTTAAAAGGGAACACAAGTATGTGAGGGTTTATTTTGTTCTTAAAAAGCCTGATTGTGTAAGTCATCTCACAAACAGAATACAATATCCTAATGCAGCTTGACAAGAGGCCTTCCACTTTTTATTTATTAGCAACCCCTCTGAGTACATGCAGCAGCCCGTTTAAGTGACACCATGTAAAGTCAGCAGGCAGCATGAGGAGCGCAAACAGCAAAACAGCTTTTCAATGAATAACACATGAGATATCAAACAGTGGTAGACAATGATCCGGGCCCTTCATCGAGTCACATGCAACACAAACACAGAATCACACAAGGGGCGCATCGAACTTAGCGAAACAGCTCTTCATCAGAATAAAACGTGCTTTGATATTTGGTGCAAGTACGATTTTGTTTGAGGAAATCAGCAAAGTTGACATTAACTTTGACTACAATAATTTTGTATATTTACACAATATCCAGTCAATATGCACAAAATAATGCACTATATGAAGCAGCAGCAGCAGATGGCTAGCTTTGCATATGATAGTGGTGTAAAAGTAGATGATACTCCGATGTTCAGTACCAAATGGCGTGCTTGTTGAAAATGTAAACAAATAATACTAAAAACTGTGAATCTAGCACAAACGTCATGCAGAAATGAAAATGGTATCAATCCTGCATGCAGCATGTGGAACATGGAAACTTAGTGCTTTGATACAGCATACTACATTTTTTTTTATCATTTTTCCTTTGGTTAGGACCTCTGAAATATAGTTTTGTACATACTAGTGGGACGATACTTGTCTTGTTTGTTTTCTTTTCCAGTTGATTTAAATCTTGTTATAACTAAGCTTCACTACGAACTTCAAAAATAATGTAACATATATGTGTGTCCATAAGTGTTTTGGCTTCAGTGAAGATCAGGTTCTCCATCAGATAATTAGTCAAATTCAATCATCTAAGGTTCCCTGCGTTTGAAGTTCACACAGCACTACTCGACCTCACCAGGAGATCCATTGTTGACATTTTCCTTTAGCGGTTGCGCAGTCCAACCTCTGATGATAGCATCGGGAGGCACAACTCAATTTATAAGGTGTAACATTTCATCCTCAAACACCTCACTGAGTGGGTACGTAACAGGACACTGTAATCCATCAATACAAGTGTATTGATACTGTCAAATGTTAATATGTCATCCATAAACCCCAGGGTCTCCCTGTCACCGGGACACAGCCTGCTCAGCAACACACGTCGCCGCCTCATCGTTGTGTTGCCCAGTATCGACCCATGGTCTCCCTCTGATCGGCGGTTGCTGTAAAATTGTTGCATGCCGTGACTGAGTGAACCATTAATCAGGCATGATTTGAAGTGTGAAGACGCGAGTGCATTTCTCTGTCAGAGGACTGTTCAGTACAACAGCGCTCTGTACTACAGGCTCCCACTCTTCACTGTAATAATGGCAGCAAAAGGGGAGGTCATAAATAATGGATTCAAGATCACTTACACCTCATGAAGCAAGGCCACGGTGTTCGAGGGGATATCACTTTTTTTTTTTCTCGGCTGAAATTATAGATTTGCCTCTTTGTGCCGTAATTGTAAAGGAAAACACGACCTCTGACCTCTCCAAGAGGTTTTCGACAGAGTTTAAAGTGGTGCAAAACATGATGGCAAAACAACAGTTTACACACACCGACTGCAACTGAATGACGACGGTCAACAGCTGGAAACACGAGATTAAAATGGTTTATCACCTAAGCAATAGCTGTCAAATGTCCCAATGCCATCCTAATTCATCCGTTACAGTGATTCATAAAGAGTTTTTAATTTGTAGTTTGATTTACAGGGTACAGTGTATTTTTGTAAGTCTAAATGAGATCTCATACAAGCTTCAAATAATCATAAGTATGTATAGAATACATAGGGTATATCTGACGTAAATAACATACATGGTAATCCTATTGTCTTGTATAGTGATCAAAGCTGGGATTTAAGGTTTTGGTGGTCCACGTAAGATTTTTAAAATGGGCTGTGACGTGGCTGATCTATGTCACTATGTAGGAAAACCACGGAGTTTTGTCTTGAGGAAAGGTTTAGTCTGTAGATGTTTGTGTAATATCACGTAATAGTATATCTTTCTCATTTGTACTTCATTCTCCCTGAACTCTGAGAACTATTCCAATCATCTTGTGACAGAAATAATGGATACAATTATATTTTTAATGCATTTGAAATGTAACCGTCCACTATCGAGCCACGCTTAATTGAAAATATACTAGTATTTATTCAGGAGAATTGAGGAGGTGTTCTTATTTTATCACAATCTCCTTGCATACACTTAAGGCATGAGTTCAGTGTTATTTCCTTTCGATGATGGCAAATAATGTGATAACCTCTTGCAACTTTGTGTCCGTGTTGGCGCTGTGGCTGCCTGTCTTTATACTGCCCCTCAGTGGCAAGATTAGGAAACGACCTACAAGAGAGAGAGAGTAAAAAAGTTTCTTTCTCCTGAACAATTGTGCAAAACCTTTTCATGCACAAGTTTTGATGTTTTGCCATAAAATATGAGGATAACAATCCCAATAATAACTCATGTGACTATACAGCAGGAGATAAATAGGAGAGAGCAGAGCAGATGATCAGATCTCACTCCATATCTTAATGGGATCCTCTCACGCGCCATCCCCATTAATGACCGATCCCCCAATTATGTAAATTCGGAGAGCGGTCACTAACGGTGAGAAATTGAAGTTGCTCACACAAACACCAACAGTGTCACATTGCAGTGAGCACTAATTGGCCTCTACTTTCCACATAATTGCAGTGGCCGGGGTCATGTCCTCGGCTAACCTCTCCTTTAAGTATTGTTTCTCAGCGCACAAACAGTTAATAGAGCAATTAAGATGGCACTCACCAAGCACCACTTGTGGGGACCATTTGGCAAGAACGAGCTGCAGGAGAGGCAGGCAGGGATGCGGTAATCGTGCATATGGTGAACAAGAGTCCAGAGGGAATGGAGAGTCAAAGTGCAGACAGTGCATAATACAGCTCAGTGGTGTCGTGCTCTGATGTGAATGTAAACTGATGGTCATCACTCCACCAATCATGCTGCATTAGGCACTTTCTGTGTGATGCATTTAAAGCTTGGCTTCTAATACCCTGCAAAGCACTAGGAACTGCATTTGTATTGAACGGTGGGTCGACACTTTTAATACAAATAAAACAAATTGCTGTAGAAGTGTTGAGAAGTGGCAGTATAAACGGATATGTATGAACTAATCGCAAGACCGTCTCCTTGTAACATACCAACATGTGCCAAAACATTTCCTTCCAAGGTTCAATTGTCCTGCTCGGTGCCTGGTATAAGCAGATTCCCACACTCTGTCTAACCCACTGTTGCCCATAGTTTGGGGGGGGTGATAAAAACCAAACGGACTCTTTTCTCCTGAACTTATACTGCACAGACAGCCTTGATGCTTTTGCAATAAGAATAAAACTCTCAGACAGCTGCTGTTCTTATATCCCTTGTATCCTTATTTCTAGATTCTTTAAGAAATGTTTTTTATTAGGATTTTGCCCCAAGTGTTACTTGAATAAAGGTCCTTAATAGGTGGAACTAGAAAAAACAAACTTAAATTTTTAGTATGAATATTTACCAAACCTGTGTGCCTGCAGTATCTCTTTGTGTCGATCTGCCTACATCTCAACACATTACGTCATTAAAAAAAACACACTTTCTCAATTTCTCAAACACACGCACAAGTTGAAATAACATACAGAAAAACACTGCTTCTACAGGATAAAGTGTCTATTAAATACTAAGTATTTATTGTGATTTACCCTTACACTGGAGTGGAACTCTAATTAATGTTATTGATAAAAACCTGTGTTTGTCTGACTATTTTCCGTGAGAAATATGTGCTGTGAAAAAGGTTTATTCCTCCAGGTTTCTTAACGACATGCTTGAGCATAACATACACATGTTGTATGGCTTAAACTCATTGTCAGCTTGATAGAAGACCAACTTTCAGTCATATCATTTCAAGCCAATAATCACAGAATTTGACCTGAAATGAAAACAAAGCTGGTGGTGACATTTTTCAGACTGTTAACTGTTTACTGTTGTTACTTTGAATAATGACAGTATTTAGTTGACTATTGATGTTTTCTGGCGGGATGCATTGTCCTCATAAGCTATCTTTTGCTTCTCGTCTTCCATGCACAATTGTTGTTCAACTTTTAAATGACTTACAACTGTTTTTTGTATACATAATGTACAAAGCAAACCACACTTTTCCAGCATTCCAGCTTTATTATAATAGAGAAATATTCATTTATTCCAGTGGCTTTTAAAGGTGAAGTGTATAAGAAACAAACAGTAACAAACTAGAATACTCTTCCCTTTCCCAAGCGTGTTGGGTAACTACAGTGGCCTTCACCTACCAGAAAGAATGTTGTTCTTCCTCATTTGCACAGTAAGCTTCCACTCCAAAAACTTTTTAGTTATTTTGTCAATGTGAATTAGTGAGACTGGAATCAAAATGCTGTGAATGTGTCAAGGGAAGATAACGTGAACGCCACCTATTTCTGAAACGCGTCCCAGGAGAGTGAAGAGGAACAAAGTTTCCATCCCTTCTCCTTCTCCCCACTCTACCACAGACTTTGCCCACCCTCTATGACTAAGTTATGCCCTGTCATGTAGTCGGAGGCATCAGATGCCAAGTAAACCACTGCAGCTTGCAGGTCTGTCACTTGAGCCAGTCTACCAGCAGGGATATCTGACAGCCAGCGCTGCACCAGGGGCCTCAGACTCTCTGAGTGGATGAGAGGGGTGTCAACAATCCCCCTGAAAAGAGAAGCAGAGAAATGAAATCAGAAGGCATCACAGCAGGGAGCCAGGAGTGACAGCGTTGTTTCAGAGCCACCACTTTGGTGACAAAAATAACCCAATTATCCTGTGAAGAAAGGGCAGGGATGGCATTGCTGATATTTACTGTGGGACTGGTGGCAGCACTCTTGAGTAAATCTTGGGTATAAAGGAGCGTGTGATGTAATTTGCTCATAGCTTTTTACTTATAGAGCCGGTGTGTAAGAATTAGAATCAAGTGGTGAAACAATTCTGCCGCTTACAATCCCTTTACCAAGCACATTAGGGTTAGCTGGTTTGTCCATTCAGGCTGCTGCCATTTGGGGCCGGTGGATGTCCATGTAAAAGACTTACTCTAAGACTACGTAAACCAGCTGGGCCATCTAAAGACCCCACTCTTTTTATTATGAGACAGAAACAGAGGGTGCCCAAGCACATCAGGGAACTACAGTGACCTTTGCAAAGCAGAAAGGATGTCATTCTTTTTCATTTGTGTAGTTCACCTCTGCCTCTAAACACAAAAAACACGCTGTGGCTGGTTTGGCCGTTCACGCTGCTGTAGAGACACGGCAGCGCAAGATGACGTAAGTGGCTTTATTTTGTAGCTGCATTCTCCCACCAATGACGTAATATATTTGTAAGCTCTGTCCATTATCTGAAAACTCTGTCAAGCAATACTATCAGACCTGACTGAGGGAGTGTTTGTTTGTGTGTACACCAGCGGTGCAGAGGCGGGTGGGGTCCAGAAGTGATTATCCTGTCAAACTGCTCAACGACTTTTTGAGCAGTAAAATTCACTTCTGTTTTTTTTTTTTTTTCTTGTAGGCACTTCCTTGTGTTTTCAGTCATATATATACCCACATACAACCTGTCTAAATTTACTAATATAATGTTCAAAATATACATTATACAGGGAGAGTTGTGTGGAGCTAATAGGCTTATTCAGCACTGGGTGACTCATTTGGAAATGATTTGAATGGAAAAGACATTTGTTTATATTTAAAAGATATGCACTACAGTTTTAAAGCAATTATGCACCTATACAAACATACTTATGGGTAGTATATTCAATATCTGCCAATAAACCCTTCTAATTATTCCACAATTTAACTACTTATATGTTATTCCTACACATTTTCTAAATGAAGTATGTTTAACTAATATGATGCTGGGACAGTGCCCAGACAGAATGCATATGAATAAAATTTGCGCTGCTTTTAGTTTGGTGTCGTCTAATTGCTCTGTGTCACAACAAATGCAGCTGCTCCCTCCACCTCCACCTCCTCCAGTGAAATATCACACCGCTAACATAGGAATAAATATGTCAACACGCTTGCTTGCACCTAATATGAGACGACTTCTGACTTTCTACACAATCGACGTGACGGTGACTAAAAGCCACCAGGCCTGAATCATTGTTCAATGTTTCCCGGCGCCGTGGTATAGAATTCCAACATTTGGCTAAATTAGCACTTCCAAGGAGCGTGTGACACCTTGGTTAACATATTCCACCTCAATTATATTTCTCTTCAGCTGCCCTGTTATCTGGAACCTTTCCTGGCAATCAGAGGTACTGTTTTCCCTCAGCCAATTTTCTAGATAATGCAGCTTATCACCACTGCGGCTAAAGTTGCCAATGGAATCAGGCTCCAGTCAACCTCGCGAGCACTAATTGTGTCCCTTTTTTATGCATATTTACCCACTGTCACTTCAAAGAAATCACCAGCCCACTGAGACGCCCTGTTAGCGAGGAGGGAGGGAGGGAGAGAGAGGGAGAGAGAATTGCTTCTTTGCAAATTAAAATTAGCAAACAAGCCGCTGATAAATAAAGCTAGGCCCTGTGCGTGCATGTGCGTGTGCCACTGCGCGCTCACAAAAGCTTTGTTGTGGCACGGGGCCTAGCTCCATCGGTGCCACCATATGGATTTTCTCAGGAATGGCAGGGGATAAGGGATGCTCCTCTTAACACACGGAGCCCTTCCTGTGTTCTCCCCTTTTTTTCTTCCTTGTGCTCAGCTTCACAGACAAATAGTTACAAACAAGGCACCATTGTTGCGGCGACACTTGTGAGTGAGGCTGAAAATTTGATTCCCTAATTGAATAGAACAATTAGAGCAAGTGTTTGGTTGATTCATCCCTCAAGACGTCATCTAATTAAGCACTGATGCGTTGTTTGAGGACTTAAATTAGCGCCTCGTTCTCAAATGGGGCTCTTCATATGAAAGCAAACACACTAATGACCACTTCTTCTTGCAGCTCAATCCGTCACCACACTCACAGGTAGACAGGGCCGTTTTAAACACAAATACTGCACTGGGGGGGGCCTGAAATGCCACTATAGGGCTGCAGCAAACAATTATTTTTATGATCGATTAATCGTTTCATTATTTTCTCAATTCAACAAAGTCCTAAGATGTCTTGTTTTGTCCACAAACCAATATTATTATTCAGTTTTAGTGATTTCTCTGTTATATGGAGCAAAGAAACCAGAAAATATTCACATTTAGGAAGCTGAAAAATATGAACGCTTGTTTTAATTATTTAAAAAAAACACGTTATCCTTGATAATCGAGTAATAATCGATTTTCGTCTTGTATTTTCGACTGATGTCCATTACCATACGCTGTTACACTCAAAATAAACTAATACATACAATGATATAACATAAAACATACTGGCTAAGGATAGACAACACTTACGGTGAGATGCAGTTGACACGCACTCCTCGGTCCATCCACTCCGTGCCCAGAGTCTGAGTCAGTTTGACCACTCCAGCCTTGGATGTGTTGTAGGAAAGCTGCTTCTGAGGATGAGGGACTGCAGGGTGGAGGAAAGAAAATCATTATCAAAAAACCAAAGAGCGAGTGAGCGAGCAGTAATTCAAAAGGATAATATTTTTACAGAGGGATGTACTCAAACTCTCAGAAATTCTCAGGTAGTAAATTAAAATATCCCCATCATTTCATATTGTACTCCTGATAAAAGAGAATAACAATAGAGCCTTTTTTAAAAGGGGGTCTAACAACCTGTACATGTAATACTGCAGCTCATGCAGTTTCTTGTGGACACTCCATAAAAGCTCTTCCATTAGCTGCTGGGGGGTGGGGGTGGGTGGGTGGGTGGGGGGGGGGACTCTGCAGATGAAGCCATGTAAAATTAATTGCTTATAATGTCCAGTTATGCTCTGTCCTCAGCAACAAAGGCAGGGAGCCATTTGTTTGCCTTGACCATCACAGATGCTGCACACTGCATGGGATGCCCGGGACACGGGCTCATTTTCTACCGGTTGATTAATCATCGCGAGGAAGGCTCCAAGTTACATACAACTTTAGTAGTTAACCTCATCACCTGCTGATCTGACTGCCAAATGGCTTCAGTGTGAGACTGGGATGATAAATACTGGCCAGCTGCAGAGAGGCAGAGACCAGTCCAGGGGAGAAATGGCTGGAGCATCCTATTCACATTGCTGAAGGAAAAATGTACAGGACATAGGGAGAGGAAGATGGAAAGTGATGGGGAAATAAGAAATAAGACATAGACAACAGGAAAGAGGCCACATAACCGAGAGTGTGTTTAGATTGTGCAGAGTGTGTCAAGATAGCAGTGGAAGGTGAGGTTGCGCTGGATAAGGGAAGGCTAGGACCTCAGAGGAGCAGGCGAGGAGGAGCAGAGCCCAGGGCTTACACGCAGATTGAAGGTGAAATCCGGCTTATCAGGACAGGAAACACAGCTCAAAATGCCTAACAGCACTAATCCTCAGTCAAGACCTGATGATACAGGCCCAAAATACCATTCAGAAAATGCCTTCATCCTTTAAATAAACCTGCATTGATGTTTTTTGCCGTCTTAAAGAGCAGTAATCCCCAGAGAAGGGAGAGGAGGTAGAAGGAGGGCATTCTACAAAGCCCTCTTTAACATTCAACCCTGCTACTTAGTGCCCATTTCAAGAGGAGGAAAATATGCTCTTTATCAGACGCTGCCTTTAAATTTTTAAATTCTACCGAGCAGATAAGGAGATCAAATGATGCCACTCCTTTCTTATAATGGCAGTAACATTCCTGACCATGCAGCTGGGATGTGCAGGTACGTGTGCACTGAGCATGTGTCACAAAATCCCTCAGTATATGGTCATCGTGCAAAAACAAAACAAAACAAAACAAAACCGCATCAAGTTATTTCCTGCCCAGGTGTCACTGAGCTGCTGGACATCATTTGGGGGAAAAAGGTGGGTGATGGCTATGTTTATGTGTTTGTGTGTGTGTGTGTGTGTGTGTGTGTGTGTGTGTGTATTGTATTCAGCAGATGGACAAAAAGCTGTCATTGTGCATTTTAATTGGGCGTTTACTGCTGCTTTTTGGGCTTCCACTTGGCTAGAACAGGTCCCATCTGATTACACATTATGACAATATTACAACAGATGTCCAGACCAATAAAGTAAATTCCTGAAGGACTGTACGTAATGTGAGTAATTGATCATTTTTTTATGCTGGCCTCTATTTACCAGCATGCTCCTGTTTTACAGATTGCCCCTGCAGTCGGGAGTGGGGCCCATATGGCACTGGCGATTTGACTATACTGCTGATGAAGTGATGCTGTTCCTCTGGAGAAACCTGTTGGAGGAGGAATAATACCGTGGTGCTCTGAATTACAAGGCTTTTACTCGGCTCGCACTAAAACTCCAAACGCGTCTTCCGCTGTTCAAACGAGGCTGCTGGCACATGACAGAGGTTTTTGCCGTTGCACAGGAACCCTCCCTTCCCACGTTGGACCTCAGGTTGCCTTCCACATCCTCCAGACTGCTCCACAGAGAGGGGATGTTTATTATGATGCAAAACTGCCACAGTGAGACGCAATTACAACACAATGTATTTGCTACGATGTTTATTGTATGCATGGGGTGTTTGCCGCATCTCAACACAACAGTTTAACTGGGGTACAAGTTTAAAAATAGAAAGGCTGCCGAATCCTTTTTTTGTTTTGTTTTTTTTCATTTTGCAGGTTCACCTCGAGTTTCATCAGAAAAATGAAAACAGTAGGAGGTACTCCAAACTTTGTTTTTGCAGCTGTAATGTTGTGAAGTCAGATTTGACAACTTCATCTCCGGCGATAAATAGAAAAATATATTCAGCTTTTCAAAAAATAAATACAGCACAGAACTGAAAATCCCAAATTCACGTAAATTGCAATCTGCAGTTCATATATTTAAGTGATTTTTTAGTTGTTGCTATTATTCGGCCTCTGTTCCTTATGAAAGGAAACATTATTTGTATCGGATAACAGGCTCTGACAGGCAATATCACTGGACCTGAGTGAAGGAGGGTTTGTGTTTATACAGCAGCAGCACGGGGGTGGGCGGGGACAAAGCATTTATTCGACCGGGATTGTGAGGACTAGAATTCACTTTTGAAACTTTTTGGGGTTTCAGTCGTACTCCGTCTTGCAGCCGTCTTTCTTTACTCGTGCAATACTGCTATTGCCTTCATCTGTCTTGACAAAACAAATCACCCCGTCGCAAATCTAACAAACATTTATTTATATTTTAAGGTCACGCACTACAGCTTTAAAGCTGATTCTGTTCTCTCTTTTTTATTTACTTTACTGTAATTGTAATGACATAAAGTCAGATATGACAACTTCCTGTCTGGGGATAAGAAAAATAAAGATTATTTATTCAGTGTAACGTAACGTACACTCCCGCACATCGCAGTGCACCGTATTCAACACTCTTCCTCCTCTCATCCTAACTCTCCACACCAAATGGAGAGAATAAAAGCAGACATAGAGGGGCTCCAGAGAGAGCACAGGGGAATAGAATCATCACTCACCTATTAGACTGGCCATGGAGGCTGTGTTGATAATCTTGCCATATCCTTGCTTCAACATCACTCGACCTGCTGCCTAAAAACAAAAAAGAAATTCAGGGGAAAAAAGAGGGACACGGTGAACACATATTTTTTGACTCACTGCGAATAGAGGAGATAGTATGGATCTAACAATTGGAGCGAGATCAGAAAAAAAAACCTTTATTGTGGTTTTAATTTTCTTTATGGACAGAAAAAACTTGTTAACCACAGAAACAAATCTAAGGCAAAAATATTCATGGCAATTAGGCGTTGTCACTAAGAGTGTTTGCAGAGTGTGAAATTATATCAATACGCATTGAACCCTAGTTATTCTGATATTGAGGAGAAGTATTTCAAGATATACTGTTATTGAATTACTGACTAACCATAGTAACCACAGAGCAGCTGACGCTGGTTGGACCCTCAGTAATGAGGTTAGCCTCAAGTTTCAACAGTGATATATGAAAGGAATACCCAGAATCAATTTAGTTTCTTTCGATTTTCTGTGAGAATTTTTAATAAAGAATATCAAGCACACCAAAGATTATTTTATAAATAACATTGTGGTTCTGTGCCTTTCACTCATTTCTGTGTCAGATATGTGTCTGCAGTGTCACCACTCTTCAGTCAACAATTAATTTGTTGTTTTAAATAAAAAAAAAAAATGCTCAGATAAAAAGGTTCCTTGATGGGATGAAGATATTGTTGTAACTGTTGTTGTTCATGAAACTTAAGAGAAACCTCATCAAAGAGAATATGGATGTGTGTAAAAACTTGAAATACTTGCATCTTTAAAAAAAAATATATATATATATATATACTGTATATACACCTGCTAAACTGCTATATAAACTATATAAACAGTATAAACTATATACTGCTGTTAAAACACAAATATGCAGAGGGATTATGTGCAACCTTCAAATCAAATGAACGTCTTGTTTTTTAGCAGTGTTTTTTTTTTTTAGCTTAAGAACTAAAGTATATTACAACCATTTTTTTTTTTTTTTTAATAATTATATGTCTGATAATCCAAAAACATACAGGTCCAGAGAATAGTAATCTTGCTGCACAGTATTTCATTGTAACAGCAAATGGGTAATATTCTTGTGATTTTATTCTTAAGATCAATGAATTTAATTGCAACTAAATTTAATATAATTTATATAATTATTGGTGCAGCTTGTTTTCAGCCACTAAATGTCAGACATGCTACTGCAATAAAGTGAATAATAAACACACATTCACTGATACACACCTGACAGCACATGAATGTTCCCCGCAGGTTGACGTTAAAGGTTTGGTCCCACTCCTCCAGACTTGTGTCTTCACTGGCTGAGTTCATGTTGATGCCGGCGTTGTTACATGCGATGTGGATCGCTCCCCACTTGGAGACAATGTTGTCAATCATCCTCTGGATATCGTCCGACTTGCTGATGTCAGCTGTGATTGAAATGGCAATGATGCCTGCTCAAAAAAAAACATTTGATGTTTTTAATCACAGCCTTTGAAATGCACATGAACCACTTCTATTCTGGGAATATTTGCTAGTGAAATTTTAATTAAAACACAAAAAATAATAACTAAAAAATACTATTTGCTGATGTCAGCTGTGATTGAAATGGCAATGATGCCTGCTCAAAAAAAAACATTTGATGTTTTTAATCACAGCCTTTGAAATGCACATGAACCACTTCTATTCTGGGAATATTTGCTAGTGAAATTTTAATTAAAACACAAAAAATAATAACTAAAAAATACTATTTTTCTTATGTTTCTTATCTTATTTTAATTGTACAGTAAAAGGAAGGAAAGCAGATACAAAATTACACCATGAAAAAGTTTTAAAGAGCAGGAAAAAGATCATATGCTTTACTATACTGCCATCTGCTGGCAAAGCTGGTGTCCTACTGAACAGCTTTGAATTTTGGACTATTAGAAGAAAGTGCGATAGTTTTACTGTCAACAATTAATCATAGTGAATTTATTATTGAATAATGTGTCAATAATGCGACATTAGATAACACAAAAGTGAGAAAGTAAACTGAACATGTGAAAATGAGGATGTGGCTCATGCACCTGTGTTGTGTTAACGTGCCGTACCTTTAAGAAGGAGCTCTTCAGCCACGACCTCCGCTTTTTCTTTGTCCAGGTCAACTACAGCCACCTTCGCACCAGCCTCTCCCAGAGCATGGGCGAACGCTCGGCCTATCCCCTGACCAGCACCGGTCACATACGCCACCTGTCCATCAAGGCGCATCCGATCGAGAATGGATCGTCCATTGATCCCACAGAAAACCTTGTCCTCGTTTATTTTACTCTAAGGAACAGAAACAAAGGTAAGCAGTAAGAGTGAATCTGTGAGTGCATTGACTAACACAAAAGAAAAACTTATTCCTAACACATAGAAGACTCAAACTGACGTAAATATTTTATACGGTGAGCCTTTTGTTTGTGTCAATACTTGATACATCCTCACTTCAATGAATCTTAACTAAAGAAGACTCTAGTGACTTATACTTTTTATTATATTTACAAGGATTTGGGATTTTCTCTTTTGCACTGAAGGTGTTTTTTGTGTTGCTCTTTGTATTTGTCAACTTCCTGTTTTATTTGCCCTGATGTGTTTCACCTGTGTTCAATCACCCTTGCCCACAGTCTCCTTCCCCATTTCGTCTGTTGTGGTTCACTGTCAGCTGTCGTTTTGCGTTCCAGATGTTGTGGTTTTGTATTAATCATTTTTCACCCTGCCTTTACCTGGTGTACTGGAGTCATTCTGTGTTTGGATAAAAATACTGTTTTCTGCCACTGTAGTACTACATATGGGTCTGTACCTGTGACTTTGAGCACTTGGGGGTCACAGAAACACGGCGGATCACACTGATGCCATCTCTGAGAGGGATAATGACCTTTTAAAGACAAACACTGTTAATACAAATCTCGTAATATTATCTGTAAAAAAAAAAAAAAACAGTAGCATGTAAAGGCTTGAAACTTAACCTGTTCAACACGTGGATCATCTGTTACAAACTGGTTGAATTCTCTAAGCGCCAGTCCATTGTTGTCCTTGGTGTCTTTAAGATAAACCTTTGCTTTGAAGAGCGAGTTATCCACGCACATGACGCCTCTTAATCGCAGCAGGTTGTTGTCCAGGATAAAGTTGTAGTAGTTGATGTAATTACTCTTGTCAGCATCGATGAAGACCAAGTCAAACTGCTCACCTGCAGCTGCCAGTTCCTGAAGGGAACAGATGGTCGTTAGAAAGCCTGCAATGTGTCCCACAGTTTCACTTAATGGACACAGAAGCTATGATTGAAAATGGTAAAAAAAAAAAAAAGGGGAAATTGCAGCATAAATGTGATCAGTTTGTGTTATCACCTTTATGATGTCCATGGCAGATCCAGTCTTGACCGTAATCTTCCTGCCATGTGGCGACTTGTCAAAAATAGGCTGGGCAAACTCTTTGAGGTATGGCTCTAACTCACAAGCTACTAAGTGACCGTCCTCGGGGAGACCTTCAGCCATGGACAGGGCACCGTAGCCAGTGAACATCCCAATTTCTAGAACTGCCTTTGCTTGACTCATGTGAACCAGCATCTTAAGGGTCTGGCCTGCCAAAAAAACCAAACACTAAATGTCATTGCGATGTGCTAAATCAGTAACTATAAAAGCACCGAGCAGTGCACATGTTAATGTCCAACCTTCAACATGTCCAGTGATGCATTCTTTGGGAAGACGGTACATAGTTTTGCCCTCTTTGTACACCTCATCCCAGTCATGAGAAATAGTTTTTCTACAAATAAAAATAATGACATTAGAAACACTACTACTGAAATCTGAAAGATTGTGTATTAAAGCTAGGACATACTTGTAAATCTCTGCCAGAGGTTCACTTTCCTGTGTGGTCATCTTCTCCAGATAGTCGTCCATGCCGCTGGCTACGTCCAGGGCCTTCTGCAAATGACCCTTCAACTCTTCTGGGACATTTCCACTTGCTGCAGCTAACTTGTTGGCTTTTGTAAGCAGATCCACAAGGACCTCCATTGGAGTGTCAGGAACTAGGGGAAATGCAATAAGTCATTTTCCATTGGGACACAGCAAGCAAGGATTAACCAGTGTAAGATCAGGTTATGCATGTGCATGCAGTGTGTGATGGCGGCGCCACTTTTCTGTGCATATGGCGAGTTTTTGAAAAAAAATTATTAAATAAATAATTTAATAAATGCAATAACTCTTAAGTGCAAAGCTGCACATCTGTTGGTCCTGCAAATATTTCACAAGAAAAGCCTTTTGAATAGATGTGGAGTGCTTTTACTTTGAAAGTGCAACAGGATACGTGTTTGTGACATATGAGACAGATTTAGATGTTGAAACAGTGGTTAATTTTGTTGTTAAATCTTTGAACGTTTCAATCAAAACGTGTTGCAAAAGTAAAATTCACATTTATGTGTGTTTTCCATCCACTGCTGCTGGGAAATACTGGGAATTTGTTCGAGCAGAAGGTGGTACAAATGGATAAAAGGGCACAACTTAATGATGTTCTAGAGTGTCAAGCAAGATCAAAAAGTGTGTGATCAGTCAACAAATATTGTGGTTCCCTCAGCAGTCCACACATACCTCGTTTCCTTTTTTCCGGTGCTGCTAAATGCAGAGAATGCAGGAGCTGGATTGACTTTTCAGTCACATTTCTTTCTTTATTCCCTGAATCTATTCATGTGTACTGTCTGATAGGGGCAGACGAGCCCATTCTCCAGCAGCAGGTGTCATATCAACAAGGTCATACAGATATGATGTCCCCAGTCAGAGGAGATAACACACATGATAGTCTTCTCCTAGTGTGACTTAGGTGAGGATGATTTATTGTTTGGTTCTGGTGTCCATTCAAGTCTTGCACACATGTGCAGAGATTAGGTGCTATAATGTTCCTGAGAGGAATGTGAAGTTTTGTATGGGTAGAAGAAGGTTATTGCAATTAATACTGATCAAATCGGTCAGTAATTAAGGACGAATCTTTGATCCTGAGTGAAAGTTGAGGAAACTGCAGTTTCAAACTTCTTCATAAACAAGAAAATGACAAACACTTGTTAAATAGAGCACGGATATCTGACCTGAGTCTGTAAGGACCTGTCACCTGCTGTTGACTTGGAATGAGGGCATATTTTTTTGTTTCTAGGGGCATTTGTGATTTGCATGCACATGTGAAGCAAAGTTGGAAAATAAAAACACCACTTACCAATTACTGGCAACAGGAAAAGTGATCATGGCCATTTTTTTTAAGTGTGAAAGAGGCTATAGAGACACCATCTGTCTGCATTAATTTAGGAAGTTTTCAGGGGAAACTCCATCCATCCATCCATTTTTCTATCGCGGGGTGCTGTGCAATTTTAAGCTGACATAGTACGACAGTCAGGGGGTAAACCCTGGACAGATCGCCTGTCCATCGCAGGACCACATAGAGACAAACAACCATCCACTTTCACACTCGCACCTCCACTCAATTTAGTGTCCAATTTACCTAATCCCCATATTGCATGATGTTGGACTGTGGGAGGAAACCGGAAAACTATGGTGTTAAATTTGTTCCAATAATATTTGTACACGTATTTCTTGATTTGAATGCGTGTTTTGAGATCCACAAATAAAAAAATCACATTAGTAACTTCTATATTGATTTTTACAAATATAGGTGTGTATTTGTAAATACTATGACATTTGTAAAACTGAAAATTGCATTTGTGAATTGTGATTCTGCATTTGTGGATCGCCAGCACACGCATTCCTCTCTTTCCACAGTTACAGATTTTTGAGACGTTATGTTTGTCTCCATAATGCCTCCCTTCATCAGCAGGTGGCAGTGTTTTACAAGTACAATCTAGCGAAAGTGACAATGCACTCCATTGCGTGGATGTATTATAAGAACAATTCACAAATGCAATTTTCAGTTTTACAAATGTAATATTATTTACAAATACAAATCTATATTTGTAAAAATCAATATACGAGTTACAAATTGGATTTTTTTTTTGTGGATCTAAAAAACCACGCATTCAAATCAAGAAATACTTGTGGATCACCCTCTGCACATATACAAATATTATTGGAACAAATTTAACCTCATAGAAAACCCACGCACACACAGGGAGAACATGCAAACTCCATGCAGAAAGGTCCTTATAACAAATGTCTTATAGTGCTAACCACTGGACCAACTGTGTGGCCCCTTTTCAAGCGAAAATGTAAAATAGAATTGGCTGTGGGTCAAACCATGAGGCCTATACACTGCTCTCATATAATAATTAATAGAAAGCATTCAGAACACCAACAAGTTGACTTTGTTATTCTATGTTTAGTCTATAAAAATGGCAGCTGCACATGCCCAAAGTCTGAATGTGACATCTTCAACATGCCTTCTTTGTCTGACACGCAGTCATAAAGCCAAATGTTATCCCATGTGACTGATAAGCTGGGACTCACTTTATTTTTCTTAAATAACAAACACAACAATTAAGAACATAAATAATCAGTTACATTTTTTAGTTGAGTCTGATAGATGACAAATCTGCTGTAAACATCTTCAACTCTACTTCACAACTTGTTATGTTTCAGTTATATCTACCCTATAAGTTCGTCTTTTTTTCTGTTAGTTCACAATGTCAGGTATTTTTAATCTATATTTTTAATTTCATACACTTTTATACTCATTTATGGAATGTTTTACAAGATTGCATAGATGTAGTGTTTATTCCTGCATAAAAAAAAACCGGCAACACCATTGTATCCTGAGCTCCATGAAAGTTAACAAAAACGAATACGATTATGTAAAATGTGTTATTAGTAGTTTAGTTGAATAGTGGACCTTTCCATTTAATTGTACTCTTCTCGGTTGCTTTGCTCGTGTTAAAACCTCTACAATGCTGTGGCGTGTGTAGTATAAATGCAAATAAACAGCCACAACAACATTTAAAAACCGATGAATTGCAAACACAAAGCATCAGTCTTACCTTTCTCTGCTGGCATGTTGTGTAACTTTACAGCTGTGAGCCACGGAGCAAACACGTGACAACGTGCAGGTAGAGTTATTTAATACAAACGCTCTATGTCACGGTAGAAAGTCCGTTGCTGTTACTCAATGTCTACACTTGTGCGTACTTGTCCGTACTTGTGAAAACGTTATCAGCCAAAGTCCAGGTTCTGTTCCAATTCTCAAGTCCGTGAACGGCATGGATGGTGAACAGCGAGTACGGTTCTCAAACCCGTCCCGGACGTGTTCTCGCTCCGCCCATTTTACAAGGTAGGTATGCGTCGGGTGGAGAGCTTGGATGTGTGGCACATGCGCTGGGGGAACCGCTCCATAGGAATGAACGGAGCCCAAGGGGTGGTGCTCCATCCAGTTCTTATAACGTCCATACTATGGGGCTCAGCACGTGCCCACTATCAGTGCGGCACGGTATGTTCTTCCTCACCCTGTGCGTTTTCACTGCGCATTTACGGCCGATGAGAAAGACTAAATAGGTCAATATATTGGACAGACTGTGTGTAGTACGTGTATAATCAAACATGTATATGAAGAGAGGCAGCAATGGACCTGAAGCAAACCTTTCAGCTCCGGCGTTGCTCTTCTTTTGGTTATTACCTCTAGCTTTGATTGACAATCCAGATTTGGGAATCTTTTCCAGAGCGCCCCCCTGCCTTGAGTCAGTCGAGTGACTTTTTGAACTGCTGTTTTATAACTAATCTGCGAGTCTAAACACGTTCGAGAATTATATGTCATACATAATCCGGATTTTGGAAAGTCAGAGCACATCGTTAGAGTGATTTATTTTTGGATATACAGAGGGATAGCGACACATTATTTGTGAGGTGTTACCATAGGATAACACTATTCACCGAGCGGCACAGCAAGGTGCTGCCTCGCGACGCATCTCCTCTCTGTGTTTGAACGGGAAAATTTATAAATGATAAAACTTTTTTATTACTGGATTCGTATGGGAAAGGGATTTGTAATACATACCAGGTGACACATATTAAAATGCATTATATTTTATAATCAACTTCTCTTTTTCTTTTCAAGATTGAGAGGTGAGGCTCTGCCTCCCCTGAAGGCACGTCACTGGAACTGTTACTTAACTCTTACTTAAGTCGAGAGCCCCTCCCTTAACTCGGTGGCATCCTCTTATATATCCTCTATTTTACCTTAAACCTCACCGTGAGCTGCTCTGTTCACGCCTGTAACCTACAATCATCACAGCAAGAATGGGAAAAGTGCCTCTGGAGAAAAGCAATCCCAAAGAAAAGAAAACCGAGTTCAGCTTAGTGCGGGTCAAAAACACCTGGCATCGCAGAATGGGAAAGCAGGACAATACGGACACAGTCGACTGTGTCTCTGATGCAAAACTGTAAGTTCAACATCGTTTTTTTGTTATTATTATTCACACTCATTTCTGTCAGGAATGGATGATACATATAAGAGGAAGAAGAAATGTATGATATTATATAATATAACCAATGTTTACTTTCTTCTGTCGCTTATAAACTTTCCATATATATTTTACTAACACATGCATGATAGAGTCCAATGTCAGGCTGATTTATATCTTGGCTATTTGCATAGACAATTATTTCAAAGTATCCTGGATACAACGTTAGTGATGTAGCAACATTATTAAGTTTAAGTTATGCCAACTCTGTTACTTTTTTACAATCTATTCTGTTTGGTTTTAAAGTTACTTATTTAAATTTATTATTCCGAGCATGTTTTCTTTCACTATTTGTTGTTCCATGGTGAGATTTTAAAAGGCAAAATAGCAGTAAGGCTGAGTCTAGCATGTCTCATGCTGTGGAATCTACCTTGACCCCAATATGCTTTGCACTTACAACAGTCGTCACTTATAGATCTAGACTAGAGGTTTTGCCCTTGTGTTCCCGTATGAAAACAAGCTCTTAGCCAAAACAAAGTGTTCTACAAGCACTCATGATATACTATAATCTCTCATCAAGGATAGACAGAAACCTTTACTTTAAGACAAGGCTTAATAGAGAAACTATGTGGACAGGTCATTGTCAGTTCATATTATATTATATTATATTTTCAATAGTTTGACAAATATATTGTCAGTATGTTTTCTACACTTTTCATTCCAAACTGATCATGATTTTCACGGAACTATTGCTTATTTTAGTTGTTCAAAGTTGTATTATATCCATGTTTCCTTGTAGCACTAATTCTCTCATGTCAAATGTCCAAATTTTGAATCCAAATGTTCAATTGTGGATGCACCAATTCCACTTTTTTCAAAATGAAAACAAATACATAGATTTTGCTACTTGCCAATAAGTACCCATTTGTAACAACTTGTATTTAAGATGCAAAATTAATCATTGCATAATAACAAAAGCATGCACATAAAATGAATTAAAAATAATAATAATAATACATTTAAAAAATATTCTGCCACAATGGGCAATTACAAGTGAACGCAAAGCTTCTATATTACACTTTGAATTTAATATTTAATAATGCATTTTAATAGTTAATAGTGCAGGTTTGCTTTGAGAGTAAATGTGTTGTGAATGTAGTCATTGTAGGTTTGCATTTATCTTTACTGCATTCTTTAAAACAGACGCTTAGAGTGCTTCACCGTCTTACTGTCGCGATGCAGTTATAATATCCCGGAAGTATATGAAAATATCTTTCATTGATGTGTCAATTTGTTTTGTATTGCAGCTATGAGAGCACCACAGAGACAGGCACCACTTGGACAGTGGTCAGTCCCATTGTCTTCACCTACAAGATCATAGAGACTCACAACTTGCTGGATGCACACAATGACACACTCCTGCTGGGTCACATGACTGAGCAGCAGCAGGTGGAGCACATTAGAGAGTTGAGCAAGCCACTCAAACGCTTTATAGTCGTTGACCAGGAAGTCTACAGAATCTACGGTTCTAAGCTGATTGCGTACTTAGAGGCCAACAATGTCATATACAAGATTCTGGCTCTGCCCACCACTGAGGAGAACAAATCCATTGAAATGGCCTTGAAGATCATTGAAGAGGTCAATAACTTCTCCCTTGACCGGCGCAGAGAGCCCATCATTGCCATGGGTGGAGGCGTGTGCCTGGACATCGTGGGCCTGGCTGCCTCACTCTACAGGAGACGTACTCCTTACATCAGGGTCCCAACCACTCTGCTCTCTTACATTGATGTCAGCGTGGGAGCAAAAACGGGGGTTAACTTTGCAAACTGCAAGAACAAGCTGGGCGCCTACATCCCACCTGCTGCTGCCTTCCTCGACCTGTCCTTCATACGAACCATTCCTCGGCGACACATCTCCAACGGGCTGGCAGAAATGTTAAAGGTTGGTCTATACTGATGAGTCCACTACTCACACGATCATCAGCTAATACCAGAGTTTTCCACTTTAGGAAAGGAATGATCTTTATTGTCATCATACAAACACAATTACACAATGTAAATATGAGGTCAGACATTAGATTACAGGTACAGTTATTTTCAGGTAGTAGTTAACATTACAATTTAACAATCTCCCCTTTTTCTTTAAAGAACATTGTTAAAAAATTAGAACATTTAATTTTTAACAAGAAATCTAACATCAATGTTAGTTAGTATCATGCTAACCAATAACAGGTAAACAGGTTAAGTTTGTACAGTCACTTGACAAGTCCATTTAGCCTTTGAGATGCCATACACCTTCACTGAGGGCTGAAGTGCAGATGTCCCAGTCTTTGTCAAGCAGTTGGCAAGCTGATCCTTGGTTGGTGACCACATAAGCTGCCGTATGGTTCCAGTGTGCATGAGCTCCTTAATATTGCTGATTTCGAGGCGGAGTCTCTTCTCCGTCACAGATTTTGTAGACTTGACAGCATCGTGAAGAGAATGATTGTCCGTTACACACACAATGGGCAAATTACAGTGTGTGCAATCACCAGTCGTAAGCTCTGAGTGGAGTGTAGCAAGAAAAACTGCACTGTCAATCCCATCTGCAAGTGCAAAAGTCTCTCCTGCTACTGTACTCTGTACAACTCTCCTGATTCGTTTTGACTGCCAGCATATAGGTGAGAATTTTCCATCCTCTCCCATAAGAATAATAAAATGTCCACCCTGCGTGCGTCTGTGAGGTTTCCCATTGAGGATTCACTGAATACCACTAGTTTGAGTGAACTGTTTTCCCCCAAGTACTGAAACCTCAAGGTCACCTCTTCTGATTTCAATTTTCGGACTAGTTTGTAGACTGAACAGTGGCATGCTTTGTGTTTGATGCCAACATGGATATGTCACACATTGCGTCAGGTCTGCTCTGTCTTGCTACCCACAATATTTGTCCAATCTTTGATTTTAGCATGTCACTTTCGATATCTGTTAAAGGAGCCTCACGCTGTGTTGCTCTGCTGGGGTCCACAAGGATGGGTTGAAGACTTTTTATGTATGTACCTTGTTGTACTTATTACGTATTTCATCCTTCAGGGAATGAACCTGCATTCCAATGTAGCTGAAGCTGTTGTGTTCTTCACGTCCAACTTGAAAAGCCGCTTTCAATTGGGGGATGACAGTTGTGGAGAACGTGTCTGAACCACCCCAGATAAAGTCATCAACATGAGAGCCTAAGGACCCCCATCACCTTGCAGGAATCATCCAGCCAGTAGAATACTGCTGGATCGAGCTTTGAAACAGTGGCTCCCAACTGCTGCATAGTGTCTTTCACTCTATTGTACCAGTACAAAGAAGCATCGCTTAGGCCGTAAACACACTTTTTCAACTTCCATACAGTACCTTCGCACTGTGCTTCTTGAGGTGGGCAATCGCATTTCACATGAATAACCACGGGTGCCGCCATAAACACACACTCTACACATGCGCAGTACACTCCACTTCCATCTACAAAATCAACCCGAGGCAGATTTTAAAACTGTGATTTCTCTGTCAATACATGCCCGTTTGTCACAAATTTTGAGATGGGAGCTGCCGAAAGCCTCCTTATCTCTATCATCAACCATTCCTGAAATATGACAACTTTAAAACTTGCTGTTTTCTCTGTTCTCAGAGGTTCAGGAGAGATAGGGACAGGTGTGTGTGTGCGTGTGTGTGCGCGCGCGTGTAAGGAGAAGAGGGGACTTAGGGAGGGGCTTGTAAGTCTCTCTGTATTCTTCCATCCAAAACTTTGGCGTGTAACTCCTCCCACAGTTTTGAGAAAACCCCCACACATGTTATATCAAAACGTGTGGCTTGAGCGGGACTTGTGTGCTATGACTATTCTAAGCGTTTTAAGTAACCATGGCGACAAAAATCGCAAGAAAATGCAATATAACTTCCACATACACATGAATGGGAAACAGAGGGGCCTGTGAATCTCTCTCTCCCTCTCTCCTTTAAAACTTGGTGTTTTCATCTTGATGTACTTTATCTTTTAAAGGTTCAATCCTTTAATCCTTTACCAGCAAAAGTCCTGCACCCGACGACACATGCCGCAAGAACTGCAGGCACGCTCGAAATTTCGGCACGGAATTGCTGATCTAGTTGTACCTGCATTTCAATGTAGCTGAAGCTGTTGTGTTCTTCACGTCCAACTTGAAAAGCCGCTTTCAATTGGGGGATGACAGTTGTGGAGAACGTGTCTGAACCACCCCAGATAAAGTCATCAACATGAGAGCCAAGGACCCCCATCACCTTGCAGGAATCATCCAGCCAGTAGAATACTGCTGGATCGAGCTTTGAAACAGTGGCTCCCAACTGCTGCATAGTGTCTTTCACTCTATTGTACCAGTACAAAGAAGCATCGCTTAGACTGTAAACACACTTTTTCAACTTCCATACAGTACCTTCGCACTGTGCTTCTTGAGGTGGGCGGATATACACATTCCGGGTCAACTCTTTACCTTGCAAAAAGGCTGCTTTGATGTTCATGGAGTTAATCCAACACTAAAAATGTCACATATTTAGTGTTGGATGAATAACCACAACTACTGTTGTTCATATGAGACTTTACTTAACAATCGCATTTCACATGAATAACCACGGGTGCCGCCATAAACACACACTCTACACATGCGCAGTACATCTTCTATCTTCACACATGCGCAGTAGTTAACATTACAACTTAACATTTACTGTGACCTGCTTCCTTTATTAGTCCCACAATGGGGACATTTACAGTGTCACAGCAGCAGAGACAGTTAAGATAAAGGTAATAAATAATAAACATGCATTTTCACCTTTGTGAATGTACAATAGCGTAAAATTCTGACAATAACGATGATCTTAAAACTTTAGATTTAAGTTGTGACATTATCACTCAGATCACACAAGTGACACACCATTTTCTTTTTCATTTTTCTCTTTTTGCAGATGGCTTTGATGAAGCACAAATGCCTCTTTGAGGTTCTGGAGAAACACGGCCCTATGCTGTTGGACACTAAATTGCAGCCTGATAACTCCAGCTGTGTCACGGCTACATCGCCCGCCACTCATGTAGCCATCGTGACAATGCTCGAGGAGCTCGCCCCAAACCTTTGGGAGGATGATCTAAATCGACTTGTGGACTTCGGCCACCTTGTCAGTCCGGCGTTAGAGATGGTAAGTGATCCATTAGACAGACAACACTGTACCTCAACACCTGTTTCCTTTGTTGATGCATGCTGTGGTGCATCTACATCTGATAAAACGCTTGTGACTGTAACGACAAATCTCTACATCCTCATGAGCAATAAAAACTTGTAACTGATGCAACAACCTTTATTATCAACTGTAGCACTCACTCATATACTGGTCACATGATCTGATCTCGTTGCAGCATGTCACCTGTGCTTAGTGAAGAATTGATGTCATATTTGAGGATTTTTGGATATAGATGGCCTTTTTCCGATATCTGATCTTGTTATTTTGACAAGTATTGGAGAGACACAGATACAGCTATTTTTTATCTGCTCATCCCTAATCCCCTAACATTGTGACACGTTTTCTCTTCCTCACAGACAGTTCTGCCATCTCTGCTGCATGGTGAGGCGGTGAACATTGATATGTCTTACATGGTTTACGTGTCTCAAGAGAGTGGCCTATTGACAGAAGAGGAGAAACAAAGGATCATCAGCTGCATGCTGGGTCTGGAACTCCCTGTGTGGCACGAATCGTGTACCATGGAGCTGATAGAGAAGTCTTTGCAAGACAGAGTGAAACACTCTGGCGGTCTGATCAGAATGCCACTACCTGTTGGTCTTGGGCAAGCAGGTAAGAATGACAGGAGAAAACCTTTCCTGAACAAAGAAACAAACAAAAACAATACAGTATCATTGATGCTGTCTTCAGAAAGCCTGAAACTGTACCTTGCAGCCTCTTATAATCCCAAACCTAATCCCCACCCCTAACTGTCCAGGATCTGGTGTGAGGGAGGTACAGCTGAGCATTATTATTAGGGATGGGACAACCTTTTTTGTCTGATACAATACCAATATCACAAACTCGAGTATCTACCGATACCAATTTTAGTCCAATAAAGCCATTTTAGAGCATTTATTAACTATGAAGCTATGAAGTCATTTCAAAGACTGCAATTCTCCAACTGTATAACAAATATTGTTCTCACAAAAAGAAGAAAATAAACAGCCCAAACATGACTCAGCTGAAAATACTTCTGCTGATTTTTTACAGTCTGTGCATAGTGAAGCATGCGATATATAGGACTTTTGGATCGTATCGGATTTTACATTTTCATCAGTACACATTGTACCATTACCTTGATCCATTCACACCTGGCAGTAACATCCATGTTCTAACTGTAAGATGATACAAGTCTACAAAAACAAATCTTGTATTAATAATTGTTAAATAATTTAATGTAGTCGTAGCTTTCGTGTCGTTGCCATTCCAACACCAAATCAAAAACACATTAGTGTCAATGTAACTTCAGTGTGTTGGAAGCATGAGAAAGCTGTGTTTTGTCCGTGGCGTTCCCAAAGAAGTGTGGAAATCATCGGTGCGCCCTGAGAAGTTTGAAATGTCAGTACATCAGGACGCAAGTTGAGAAAGACGGGCTCTAATGCGTCTTGAGGACAGATTGTGTTCACACATGCAAAATAATGTGGCCATTTATTTTAAGCAATGGGAATCGGTATCGTATCACATCGGATATCGGACCGATAAAAATATAAAATCTGATACAATCCAAAAGTCCTACAAATCACATGCTTTACTATGCACATACTGTATTATAAAAATGTTTCTTTCTTTGGAGAACAATATTTGTTACACATTTGAAAAATGATATCTTTGAATTGACTCGTTCATAAATGGTCTAAAATGACGGTGTACGACTAATATCGAGTTTGTGATATCGGTAACGGACACAAAAAAGGTATTGTCCTATTCCTATCGTTTATAACGCATTCAAAACACAGAGGATGTTTGTCTGCATGTAATCAGATCATGATCAGATCACTCATCAAGACAAATTTTAATACCTGGTCTGAACAGAGGTCATCTTTCCTGGCCAGCCCCTGGAGATATTCTTTGATTCTTTATGTGAACAAGGTTTCTTCATTTTCATGTCAGATAATATACAGTATGTACTTTTTGTTGAAGTTTGATATGTTTTTTTTTCTTCTTATTGCAGAGATTTTTAATAACACACCTTATGAGATCCTGCACAGAGCTTATGAAAAATGGCACTATGAGCTGAGCTCAAGTGTGAAGGTGGATCTGCCCACACCACCCAACGCTGCATCACTTCCTTCAATTGGGAAATAAAGCTAGTTGGAAGAGATTTTCTTTAAGTAAGTTTGATTATCATTTGCTGTATGTATAACAAAAGCTGCAGATTGGTAAGTGCTCTCTTGTTATGACGGTGAGATATGTCAGTATGCTTTATGAAACAATTGTATTATCATTCAAAATTACAATTTTTAAAAAAAATATGTCATCTTTTTTGTAACTTTAAAACCAATACCAAAAATACATTGTCACCAGTAACATTGTTGGAATCACTTAAACTTAATAATTTTGCTACATCACATTGTAGCCAGTATACTTTATGTAAGCCACATTTTGTGAACATGTATTTTATATGTAACATCTATTCAATGTAAAATCTAACTTGAGTTTTGTTTCTTTGTTGTGGTTTTTTTTAAACAGCTGTTGGTGGGTGGGTTTTATGCCCATATTTTTTCCATTTTGTGTCTAAAATATTTGGCTTAATGGTGTGCACGAGCCATAAAAAGCTGAAATAGTGGTTTACATTTTTACTCCTTTCTCCTCCTACACAACTGCCTTTGGTTTGCTAGCTATATCTGAGATGTCTTTGTCCTGAAAATGTGTTCCTGGATGCAAACATACACCAGCTGACTGTATCAGTTGGGATGTCATAATGTAGAGTCGCTTGTTGGTGTGTGTGGTTACATTAAAAATGTACAACTCATTAAGTGTTGAGCGAAGAACACAATTCTGTTAATATTTGAAATTCATTTTAATGGAAACAAGCTATTGATATAAACCTAGAGTTTTGTTTTTTTGTCTTTTCCTTTTTATCCCTGCATTTCTCTTCTTTCAGTCAGATGTAATTCCTGATTTTTTTTCATTGGTCTGTAAAATCATCTGTGTTTTATTACTTACAGCTGCCCCTTTATTATTTTTCAGCCCAACATGTGCTTTTCATAGCACATTTTGCCAGGTTATGTTTCTGTTTCCTGCCATTTTCCCAGCCACCCTCTTTCAAGTTCCCCAAATGTTTTGACCATCATTATAAATGTTTTGACTTGGTGTTTTGTTTACTTCCCCTGTGTAACTTTTATTTCTTTATTTTATGCTATTTCTTTCCCATTTTGCCTGAAAAGACAGGTGGTCCTTGACACTGTCATATAATTCTGCTTTATTTCACAATCTAAACATCAAATTTAGCGGAGCTGTGTTTTACAAGATAATCATAAAATCATATACAAATCAGGTGACGGCTTGGGGAAAGGCTGTCGTGAGCACTTACTAGCATATCAACTGTAATTTTGTTTATTTTGTTTTTACATTAACCATAAACAAAGTATAATGTCAGCAGTTCTTTACATCTTTTATTTTAATTATATGATAAAACAGGTTCTTTCTTTCTTTGTTTCCAGTTGAAGAATACTCTCACACATTATCAATAGAAGTTTTTATTTACCAAAAAAAATAAGTTGTTATGTTAGGGTTAAGAAATGTTTGGCATGTTTGTGAACCTTTCTAAATGAAAAAACAATTATTAAAAAATTGTAACAGCAATGCTACTTTTTCATTGGGCCAATGCTTGATTTGTTGCTTCTGAAGTATACACAGGGTACATGTAACAAAATGATATATATGATATTTAAATATGTATAGAAACAACTATTAATCACTACTACATTATCATCTCATATTTAACTACATGTATTTTTAACAATTGAATCATCAGACATCAAAACTTTTTTTTTTTACAAAAAGTGAACCTTTTGGCACATTTGAAGACAGCATGGATTTTTTTCCTGTACTTTACAGCAGTATTTTTACAGCAATGCATGTTTTCTCAAATGCCATTGAGAGCTATGTACACCATATACCTGACAAATATCAAAAGTTTAAAAAAAAAGACGCTATACATTTAAAAGTGTACGATCATCAGGTTGATTGATCTCTAATAGAAGACCGCCAACCTGTTTGTCAAGTGATTGATAATAAAAATCAAGATTATAATATGACTGCATAAATCCAGTGTACATTCGAGAAACCAACATGAGTGAAAAGTAAATATTAAAGTGCATGTAAAGCAAATGAAGTAATTGCACTCAACTGCATAGACTGTCCTGCCTTTGGTAGTTAGATATCGCTGGTAGAGAAATGGTCCAGTTCTAGCTCTACTCAGTTCAGTATCAGGCATGTTGTTTTTCATGACTATAGTACACAAAATTGCTGTAACACTGTTATATGCGACACAAACGAGTGACAAGCAAAGCAGTTATTTTCGGTGTACTGAATCATTAGAATTAAAAAGATTGTTCAGTACTTCCTTCATGACCGGAGCACAGACTCCGTCTGACACAGTCGCTGAGCTAAAATGCGGCAAAACGGGTTGTGATTCGGCTCACGATCGCAGGGCTGTCGCTAAATACACCAGACTCCTCTGTTAAATATTGAGATTTTAGAAATGTCCTAGCACACTGTAAAAACGATAACTAGCGATTGTTGATCTCATTACAATTTATAAATTAAATTGACTCGAAAATATGGCTTTGCAATGAGCAATCTATAAACTCTTGTCTGGCCAGCAAATTTCACACATTGTTGACTTAACTACTATTTTTTAATCAGCTCAACAAGAATTTGTAAATCTTTGAGCAGATGTTTGAGTTAAGTTGGGCCAACTCGGTCGATGGCGCATGTGCGCGTGCGCATGCGCAGCAAGCCTGAACCAGTTTGAACCGGTTTTAACGGCTCTGTGCTGAAAGTGTGCGCCTGTCCGACTTTTTGTGGAGCAAAAACCGCGGGAGCTGACAAAACTTTCGCTCTAGCAGGTAAGCCAAGTGTGTTTTTACTTTCATCATGCTGAATTACTTTTTTTTTTTTACTGTATGTCATTGTTTGCTGTTGGTAACTTTTTCTGTTTGTGTCTTTTTTTATCTGCTGCAAAACTGGGTAAACCAGGCGGTAAACAACGATGGTGTTCGTTTATTATGTGAACGCGAGCCGAACGCGGTCTGCTCTTAACCTCTTCTTCGCGAGTCCTGTAAACATGGCGGACCATTGCGCCTTTTCCGGTCAGTAGAAGTGTCGTCACGGTGCGTCATTTAGATCAGAGTGTAAAGATTTTTTCATCCACGACTTTATTTGAGCTTCAGGTCCCTGACTGATTGATCATTGTTTATTGTGCCACCGGGTGAAACTAATATTGACAAAGTTATGATTTACGATCGTAAGTGTACTTTATTATTTTGAAATTTACCGGATGCTCTGTGCGTGCTCTAATTTACGTGATTTGATGCTTTGTCACCGGCATCCGGCAAAAATAGACCTGCTGCCTATTTACGCCTGACGCCGGAGCAGAGACAGACCGGAGACGAGCTTGCTAAACCCTCGGCGCTGCAGTGTTACTTGGTCGTAACATAGTGTCATATTTGACAGTTTGGCTACTGGCATGACACTGTCTTGTGTCCATAAAGTACTGTACAAATGTCACATACAAATTAAAGTTGTGTTTCATGCTCTGTCAGTAGAAATAAATAAATAATAATAATAACAAGAACATAAAATTCTGTACAGAGAAATTCTGACATTATGGTTTGATAATATTTTTCTGGTTTTCTTGTTAAGATATCTGAAGAATTTAATCGGATCACGAGCAAGGACCTCCTCTGGACTTTCAATGCATCCCTTGGCAAATTTGGGCCTGGACTGCTGAAAATCTACAGGTCTAAGAAAGAAGCTTTTGGTCAGGAGATGGAGGAGCTCCTTGATCAACATGATTACCAGGTCAGTGAAGTGCTCCTTTGCCTGGTAGTTTTAGTAGAGCATGAATATACTCTCTTATTAGGAATTACAAAATTACAGTACTATACTAATTGAAATACTCATGTTTTCCACTTTTATCGCTTGTATGGATGTCGTGGATGTCACAAGAAATGGCAGCCCTGAACTCTGCGTTGTTGGTCTACCTGAGTTTGTTACATATCCAGAAAAATAAAAGACAGTGTTATTTTGCTCTCTGCCATGTCACCTGTCGCTGATCAGCACCTCAGTGATTTCATACATTTGAGGGGAAATTTGAAGCATCTTCTACCACGTCTTTATATTCATTACATTTGAGTTTGTTTACAAATAGAAGATTTCAGCATTTTCAGCCTCTCCCATATCATGACATTGGCTAATGCATTTCCCTTTCTCACTCTTTAACATTACATATATCTCCGATTTGTTAATATTTTTCATACATTGTTTACACCAACTTGTTTACAATTTGTGTAAATTACCCTCCTTAAACTACTAAATCCATTCTTAGCTATGTTAAAATTGCTTTATCAGTTTTCATTGGCTGTCAGATTTCAGTTTATAGCTGCCCATTTTCTTCTGCCTTTTTAACATCTTCTTTTAGCCCTTATGAAGCCAGTCATCTCTCTGCTTACAAGTTATACTTTAACCTTTTTAGTACTCACATATTTTTTTTTAGAAAATGCTCTTTCTAGTTTGTCTTAGTTTTTCTAATCTCTTAATAATGTATCTGTTCTTCTTCCTCAGGACACCAACATTTTGGCACCAGTGGTGCAAGGTGTGTCTGTTGCCATCCTCACTGTGCTACATTCCAAACATGGGGAAAATAATCATAATTTACATGTTCAGTGAGCCTATTGGTTTCAAATACTCAGGAAGATTCACCCCAAATGTTATTAGACTATACAGTATGCATGTTGTTTTTTACACATGTTGTATGTATGATGGTTTTCCTGTGTTCACTGGTAAACTGAATAAAACATTTCAGATAACATTCAGTCTGTATTATTAATTATCCATCTATTGAGCCGTTTTAAAATAAAATTAAAGCAGCATAAATTTAGCTTGATTTATAAAGGTAAAATGTATGTTTATTCAACAAGAATATTTGTGTTTAAAGAAGGTAGAAATACATGACATTCATGGGAAAAAATTTTCATTAATTCAACATAAAATCAGTTTGGTGAAGGTAGAAGTACATTGTGTTCAAGCAAGAAGTTCTTTATTGGTCTCACAGTATTATCCTCATAAGGTGAACAAAAAGATCTGAGTTGGCAGAACTCTTGGCAAAACTTAAAAACCTTAGTTAAGTCAACAACAGCTGGCAAAAGTTGAGAAAACTCAAAAATCTCTTGCATCATGTTGCCTTGATATTTTACGTTTTCTCAACTTTTTCGTTTTATAACTGATCTACATTTCAGCATTGTTCGGTTTGATTCCTGTATCGGATGTCGTGCTAATGGCTCTTCCAGTGACCAAACTCTGACCACCAGTGGCCGACAGTCTGTCTACTTCACATTTTACTATCAGCTCAGCTCGCCAGGTACTAAAAAAAGTAACAAGTATTATCCCTAATGAAAAAAACAGAACAAAAAAAACAAACAAGTAGAGCCGAGAAAGAGGAAGAGAGAGGACATACCGTACATACCGTATGTTGTTAAACTGCGACCAAAATGTTAAAAATGTTGCTTCTCTTTATTTTTTATTTATTTAATATTCTGTACAAACACTGTAATCACACTGATCATATTTATCAGTGTGGTTCATAAGAAGGTCATTTTTATTCCTTTTCACGCACTTTAAGAAAGTATATATAATATAGAGTCAAAATTAAATTAGCTTCAGGTTCCTCAATCCACTTAGTCATGTGGATAATTTAATTCCGGAGCCTCATTAATGGGATGCTACAGACTGGGTGAGAGTCAGTGTGTTTCACAGCACTGGGAAAATGCTAACAGCTGTGCTCCTTCTCCTCCATACTGGAGCTGGAACTGTGACGGCTGCTGATGTTGTTGGAACTGTCTGGAGACATGGAGGACAAGGTGTTGTCCCTTACCAACTCCTTTATTTTACAGTTCCTGGAGTTCCCATAGGGCCCGGGGTCCACTGCGTCTGCAGGAATCTGGTCGAAGGTGATTGTGCCGTTGTTGAGGTCTAGTGTGGTCGGAGGGGACATGTCAGAGGATGAACTGTTAGTGTAGAGCTCTGATGGGCAGTCGTCCAGGATGGGCTCCTGTTTAATGGCTCGTGCCAATAACTCTGATGTGCAGACAGATGGGGATGACACCACTGTGAGACCATGGGCCCGGGCTTGGATTTCCAATTCCTGGAATAATAAATAATTAAAATTGCACCAAATGCTGGATCATTTGTAAATACTTGATCAGGACTAAAACAGTTTAATGTTTCGGATACGCTTATTTGTTTTCTTGAAGTGGATATCTGGGCCAAGATTTCATTGTACATTAGAATTGCCCTGCCTTTAGTTCAAACAACACAACAACACCAAGAGGGGGGGCTTGGGCTCTTGGGTGTTTGGTGGGACTAGGCTCCAGGAGGCACTCTGGGTTCATGGTGGACCCTGGGACTTCTGGACCCTACTTATGCTTGGGGGATTTGCCCTGGTTTGTCTGTCTAATTCTAGTTTTGACGTTTGAAGTTTGGACACGCATCTATCCTGAAATTGAAATTGAGGGACTGTATGTGAGTCCGCAAAAAACAAAGTTTTTTTTGTTCACATTTTGTCCTGTTATGCTGACATAAATCATTTGTCACAAAAACAAAGTGAATGAAAATGGCTTTAATTGACATGAATGACCCCTTCAAAACTAAATGTGTTTGGCTGGGTGTCACATTAGCCAGCCATTTGATATTGTCAAGTTAAGTTTGAATGTTCTGTCCGTGTGAGTGTTGGTTTTCCCTGGGTTCTCTGGTTTCCTCCCACAGTCCAAAAACATGCAGATTTGGGGATTAGGTAAATTAGACACTCTAAATTGACCATAGGTGTGAGAGTGGATAGTTTTTTGTCTCTATGTGGCCCTGTGACGGCATGGTGACCTGTCCATATGTCAGCCCTGTGACTCTCATATGGAGGACAAAGCGGACAAAGTTGGATGAACTGATGGACATTGCTTGAATCTTCCTGTAAGATACTGGTCTCTCGCTATCTTAGGATGACACACCTGTATACGAAGCATCAGATGGCGGTTTGCGTGCTCCAGCTTCCTTTGCCTGCACTCAAGCTCCTTCGCTCGCTGCTGCTCTCGCTGCAGCCTCCTGATATAGTCCACTGAGGCTTTGAGAATGGTGCCCTTATTCCAGCGCATGTCTCTGGGGTATGCAGAAGACAAAAGATCTACAGTCAGAGTCAGCTGACCAGCTGACCAGATGACCAGAACAGCACAGGATTCTTTACAGTTCCTCTGAGCAAACAAGCCATTAAGATGAGCATGTTTAAAACCCCCCACACACAGTGAATAGACAGACTTAGAAACTGTTGCATGGACACAATTAAAAAAAATGCTTACGGGTCATTTGACTTAGGGATCAAAGTTCCCAGTTCTTTGATGCGGTCGTTGATGTTGAATCTCCTTCTTCGTTCAACTACAGTCGGTCAAGTGAAATGGATAGCATCAGTGAGACAGAAATGATGTGATCTTAATGAGGTCACAATAAATCGGAATAAATCAATATTTTCCATATAGAACTTGTTTTAAATTTCATATTTCAAAATGAAAATACAATCAAACTGAGATAAGCAACACATAACTCCACAAAAAATGTCTCTCTGGTGTTAATGTTTTGACGTTTTATACTTAAGCCATCTCCCCCTTTGCTATACATATAGTGCTTGTTAATGAGTGAGAGACGGAGCAAGGATTTTGTGAACTTACTTAAATTGTGATTGTCCTTCTTTTGTCTCTCTTTAGCGAGAGCGCGAACTTCAGCCTCTGTGAAGCAAAGACAAATGGTACTGCATCCTGTAATTCTGTACTTTCGAACACTTAAAATGTGTTCTTTATGCCACATAGTGACAAACAAGAAATCATTATGGACTAAGGATTGCAGTGTCAAATAAAAAGTGTCAATTAGCTTTTTCTTATTGTGTGCAATTTAGTCATACAAAAATACTTTACATACAGTTTCTGCAGAATGGATTGAAAACAGCTTTTATACACAACACCATCTTTTTCTTTTTTTGCTTTGTTCATTTTGCTTTGCTTACCTACTGGAAAACCCTCTTGCCTTTGATAGTTTTCATAGTGACCACAGGATCCAGACTTGTCCAGTACTTGCTTCATGCCAGGAGCTAAAGTAATTATTTGGCAAATAATTGACTTGATCGTATCTTGTGCATTTCCAAACTGCACACAATATTGACAGTGGCCTAAAGTGTGAATGAACTTGTTTTTCTATTTAATTAATTATAATATAACACAATAACTGACAGTATAAATTAATAATGAATTAACAGGCCTTTTATAAAGTCAGCTTTGAGCTGACTCCTAGACAAAGCAGGGCTTAGGAACAGGAGGCAGTTATTCAGTGCATTAACATTAACAGTGCATTAACAAGAATCTATAGAGAATGAGAGAAATTATTGCCAACCCCAGTGTAGTGTGAACATGTTTTCTCAGTGGTTTACCTGTGTATTCCCTTTTAATGCTTGGTGGACAGGAGTTGCTGATGGCCAGGCCCAGGTGTGGAAGTCCTTGATTGCCGTACACATCAAGGTTTCCAGATACGGGGAGCTACAGAGAATCAAACAAAATCATTTAAATGAATGTATGTGTCTTACTTCAGTTTGTAATTATGTTTACAGTGTGTCTCCTTTAAAAGAGAAAAGTATACTTGAAAAATTACCGGGTTGTTAATTTGGAGTCCTGGGTCCATCAGTCCAAGCACATCTTCATTATAACTGGACTCTAAGCTAATGATATCATCAATGACATCATCCATCTGTGAAAGGAAATCACACTTAATAAACCGCATATTTTCTGGTCACAGTTTAACGGAGACTTATGGAGCGAAAAGATAAGTTAAAAGTATGCCTACTTCTTTTTCACAGTTGGAGCTGAGTGTGAGCAGAGCCATGGGACTGTTGGGGGCGCTGCTCCCGGGTCCAGGCGGCATGCCGTACTCGGACGGCTGGCTGGGACACTGACTGCCGGCTTTACCACCCAGGGTCGTGGACAGAAACTGCCTCACCTGCTGCCTCTGAGGCTGCTGGATGTGGTACTTGGAGGGATTATCCAGGTGAGACGGCACCTATGTAAGGAAGACCTAAACAACTGAATACAATGTAAGAATTTCAAACTTCTACTTCTACTTCCTCTGTCTACCCTAGACCATGATACAATACTGAATATATTTTTTGTTTATTTTGCTTCTAGAGGCTTGTTAAAAAAAGTCTAATGATACATTTTAATAGTTGACACACAAAGTAAACATTAATTAAACATACAGCCTTGAATATGTCACACCATTAGAATCAAATGGCTCAGATGTTTCAAATGTTTGTCAAATTCAAACTCAACTTTCTCACAAAACAAGCAAATAGGTCAAATTCCACTGCAGACTTGATGTGCATTACTGTGCTAAGTCGTGGAAAAGCATCTGAACAGTTCCTTGTTTGTAAAGTGTGTTCAAACAATTGAAAACACAGAGGGAAGTAAAGGATTGTTCAATGTACATGTTAGCATCGTCTCTCCTGATAATGGCCAATTTTATTCATGTACGGGCGCCCAAAACTTCACAAAAGACACTGTGACGAGACGGAAATGCTCCACACTGAAGAGTATCTCAGTCGTGTCACATGATCTAAAGTATCTGTAAGCTTCTCATGCAGCGCGGACAGTCAACTCTGCTCAGTGTTTGTAAATTACGATCTGGCAAACACAATGACACAGTATAAAGTGTAGATACATGACGTTCTAAACACTAGATGGAAAGGAAATGTGCAAAATGGTAAATGGAATGAAAAAAAAATTCAACCCATCTCACCTGGTAGTGGCTGTATTCAAGCATCTCCATCATGTTATTTGAGTCGTAATTGATAAAAAAAAAACAGTTTAACTACAGTGTATAATCCCTTTTATCTTGTCAGCTTACAGTACAAATGGCAAACTAGTTTGTGCAACTCCGAGAGCTGTCTCTAGTCCTGCGTAATTTATCCGTGGCTTAAGGCTCATTAGATATGCAAGTTAAGAAATGAAGGAAGACACCAAGACTCATCCTCCCACTGTTGTGTTGTTCCAGCTAAAGTATGAATTTATGTCTTTATAGTGTCCATTTGACGTCACTGCCTCCACTCCACAAAGGACTCTTTCTACTGGTCCACCATTAGTCCACGAATTGAAGCTTGCTTGAGGCCAACTAACGTTTAATCTTTAGTTCTGCTCATCTAGTATAAAACATCATTTGTTCTGAGTGCCATGTACACAAGTGAATCCACAGTTGTGCAAACATCTCACCATATTAAAAGCCAAATGTATGGTGTGTTAACAAGCCCAGCCATTTTTTTGGGAAGATCTAAAGGTAAATAATATGTAACTGTCAATTGTTATGCACTCACATTTTTAAAGGGAAATAAGGTGAGTGGCTTTGGCTGATAGCATTGTCTTAAAGGCTCAAAAAAAAACTTAGACAGTTTAGAAAGGGTTCTGTTCGACCCACGTCAGCTCCCTGTGTACTAGAAAGAAATGGATATCAATCATGATAAAAGTAGACCAACAGATATGAACCAAAGCCTTTCATGGGCTTCATTTTTATCAGTCAGTTAAGTAACATCCAAACAATTCACTTCAAGCGGCCTTAAAGAAAAATGTGAAGAGGCAAAAGAAAGTTGGATAGAAATGTAGACTTTTAGCTTTCCAGACAGACCCAAAGACACACTTGGTGTAATTAAAGTGAGTTGAGAAATCTTAGGGATGAAACCATACAAAGAAAACAAAACAAATGAATAAATCAAATAACTGAACCAGTTTTGTCTTTACCAAAGTGATTTACCAAAACATCAATTTAGAATGCAAAATAAAAACATTATCTGAAAACTGTATTTCCCCAAACCACAGTCCTTTAATTGTATTTTTCCCAGACAACACTGTCTATAATGTTACAGTATATTGCAAATGATTTGTTAATGTGGCCAAATTGTAGTTTTCTCTTAAATAAGAAATTATAAATCTATTAAAAGGATTGTACTTTACAGTAACCATCTTATTACTACTGGAATTCCCAGCTTGATGATGCTAATAATGTCGGAACAAGGAGATAATAATATTACAGTAATATTGTTATTTCCAAAGTATTATCCAGGTTATAGCTTGGCATAGGCTACCATAAGTGTAATACCTTAGCATGGACATGTTTGTATCAATAGTATCATCTGAAATGCGTCCTTCCTTATATCCCACACTAAAATATGACATCTGGAAACAGCACGTGAAGACAAAAGGGGAAACCAGACATCAGCATTGAGTCGGCATGTCTTCTTCTTCTCTATAATCCATAGTAGTGCACAACAATAATTCATTTAAAAAATGTCATTTGCCACAGTGCTGCCAAATATGGATGCACTCAACTGACCGTGCGAAGAATGTCCCGCTCTTATGAAAGTGAAGCATCAATTATTCATGGTGTTGCAACTTTTGTCGCTGTCCGTGTGGCTTTCCTAGGCAGAGAACACAGGAGCTGATGCACTGCACTGAAGGCTGATTTCATGTGCCTTAACTGATTGTTTTGAAGAGTGAGCCATTCCCAGAATTTAACATTTATCCAAGAAATTACTGCGCATATCAGGGCTGCTCATGTGCGATGAAGTGCATCATTTGTCCAGCTAATTAATGCAAGCTTGTCGTCGCATCTCGTGTAACGCTGCCAGGACTCGGAGTATCATGCCTTTAGCTGGCTTCATTGGGGGGGAAAAAGACCGGAGAGGTGAATACAAACAGAAGGGAAGTGCCTTTGGCTTGAAAGAACATTATATGACAAAACAGAGAAAGCATTCTCTGCAAACTCATACTAGAGTGTTTTCTTTGTCTCCTCTCATCAGTGTGGCCTTGTCCTTCAGCCAAACCTTTGGGTTGAGGAGGAACTAAACAAGGGGTGTGTTTCATTTATCTCCACAGTAAGCTGAGTTCTCACTTTATTCATGGACTCTTTGTGAGACACATTTATGACCCTCTCAAGGGGAGCACATGGGTGCATGTTTTAAACTTCTGCCCCGAGGACCAATAACAGTAGTCAGTCAAGCTCCTTGACCCAAGAAAAGAAACTGATCCATTCATCAAGAGGATGGGAGGACACATGAGGGGCGGAGTGAGATGAGAATAAAAATAAAACAGGGAGTGGCCGAACATCATCCAGACACCAGCATACAACAGTCCACACTAACCCTAACACCATTGCACTGTTGCATTCAAACTGACATTGAGGAGCTGTACATGACGTTTGGTGAATTTTGTTGTCATTATTCTGGCTCTGTTTGTTCTCCATAAACAGAAACTATGTAACTGAAAACAGGCTTTGTCAAGACAAACTACCAGACCTGACTGAGGGAGCGTTTGTGTGTATGCAGCGGCAGCACAGGGGCTTCACTTATTTCTCAGTTTGCAGTCGTCTGGCTTTACTAGCACAATGACCCTTCTGAGGAAGTGGTCGAAAAATGTCAAGGTAGTCACAAAAAAAAATTATTATTTTCCTGTCTGCCTGAACGAAACTTGAGATCAAATCACGCGAGTGCTGCATGGAAATATTGCTGGGCGATCTGAGATCTGAACAGCGGTGTACTGAGAAACACAGGCACAGACAATCTGTGTGAGAAATGACAACGCAGACCTTCCTCACTGTCCTGCTGCATGGACAGCAGAGGCAAGAACTGATACTGACGCTGATGTAACTTAGTGGTCTGTCGTTTTGCTTTATTTTGTCGTTATTCTGATAGTGACAAGAAAAGCTGAGAAGTTGCCCGTCAGACCACATGGCAACTTTTCCGATATCACAAACGGTTGCGTAACTACAGTAATGCAGAGTGCGCTTGTTAACTAAAAACATTACGCTGTGTCGGACGTCGCTTCCTGTGACTCTGACCAATCAGTGGCCGGCAGTCTGACCCATCGTCACATAGTACCTACTCAGCACGCTCTTGGAACCTCCGCTAAGCAGTGAACTAAAAATAGTACCTGGTACCAGGTACTATGCTAGTGGATGTTAGGCCGCAACAAGCAACTTCACCAATGAATGTTACATTTTAAACACTGTAGTGTCACACGTTTGCAAAGTCACGCTAACTGTTAATGTAAAACAAATCACTTTTACAGAATTTCACAGACTTCTACAAGTCTATTGTCTGCGCTGCATTTACCCGTTCAGAAGCTCTGGGATGATCATGGGTTACTCGGGCAATCGATTTTTCCTCCTTGAGCTGTCTCAACCTAACTAATTTAATGTTTTGTTCTTCCCATCCATTACCAAGCTCTCGTCCACTGGTCACACTTTACGACAGTCGTCGTTCTATAAACCCGACAAATTCTAATACGTCACACATGTCCAAACAAGTCACAGTGCAGTCGTAAAACAGTCGTAAAACAACAACATCCTTCCACTTCTGGAGAAAGTTTTAGATGAAACATTTTTTAACATCTACACAACAAGCCGTCAGTCAGAGAAGCTTGCTGGTTATATTTATATCTGCTGGTCGTGTTCTGTGCTGTAAGAATCCTGAAATTAAGGATATCTTACAATTATTCCTCAAAATGAACCATTCATTTGTTTTATTGGAGAAATACCAGTTCAAGTACAAGTATCTTATACATGTGCTGGTTTCCTCCATCGCCTCAAGGGATGTAGATTTTGCTCTCTTGCCTAATGCCCCATAAGTAACAATTCTCAGCGAAGATGGATACTGTAGAGACAGTCCGCTGCGTCAAGAGGAGGAGCTTTATAGGACAAAGAGATGTTTTCTTTGCACTTTACCCTGTGGCTACAGGGTAACATTAGCAAGAACTTAACATCTGTCCAGAGTGTGGGATTAGGAAGATACACTTGCTTTGGTGAAAAACAATAAAGCTTAATTTAGCAGCTACATAAACAGAGCCTTATTATAAATTCTTTATGAGCAGCAAGGAAACACAAAGTACTTTACTGATAAAGTCACAGAAAAGATAAATACACACATTTGACAGATAGGAAAAGGAAGTACTGGAAAATTCTTGCTGTAGAGCTTGAAAATGGTGCCGACGTGTCCTACACTTTGAAATGTTATCTCGAAGAATCAAATGCCTTTTCAAAAAAAACGAGAACAGAGCTCTAGGTATATTCTGAGTGTTATAAACAAAAGGCTCTCTTTGCTCAGCCTCAGCTCAGTCTGAGACCTCAGAGTCTTTTTGCGAAGTCGAAAGAGCACAAACATTTAGCTTTGTTCGGCTCAATGTGCCTGGAGATTGAGGAAAAGGTCAAGACAAACCACTAACATCTGCACGTGGACGTTTTTAAAAGTCAAAGTTTTTCAGGCCCTTCGAATAATTTCACCATCTGTTATCCCATTATTAACTCTGGGATAAACCGTTTCTTTTTTAAATTGTTTCTACTTTTATTCCATTTATTCAAACTTCTATCAACTCTACGGAAAAAAAAAATGATATTATGTTATATGCAGTACAGTAAAAATACAGTAACAATATTTTCAGTGCATGTCCATCAAGTGACATGAATGAATACATGTGTTCATGTCTGACAAGGAAATATAACAAGTGGAAGGAGAAAACCAATGAGTCATGGGCTTTAAAAGGTGTTAATTATCCATGGTTTGTCACAACAAGCAATTTTTCTAATGCTGACACAGAGGAGACTGAATAATAGAGGCTCTATTGATTTTTAACGATTCGATAAGTAACGTCATTTGGTTCACAGGGTTTTTGGGATGTGATGCTGTAAATTGGCCTGCTGCAAATATTACTGTCACTAATCCATTGTGATCGCCTCAAAGGTCATGAAACAGAAAACTGACATGGAGTGGTTTTATTTTATCCTAGACTTCTGTGTGTAACATGTAAGGTTTTAGAAAATCAGGCTTTAGAATTACAGTGGTGGCTGGACCAGTGCAGGACCAGTGTCTTTTTTTTAAGTGTCTCTCGCAGTAAAATAAAGCAGTTATAACCAGGATTGTTTAAACCCATGTTAAATTAAACCTGTGTTACCCAAACAAGAAATGTATGGACACACCAGACACAAATGTTTTGTTTTTCCCATCCAGTGCCAAGCTCTCGTCACACTTTATGACAGTTGTCGTTCCATAACAAACCTGACAAATTCTAATAAACAAACACGTCCAAACAAGTCACAGAGCAGAAAACTTCAGTCGTAAAACAACAACATCCTTCCACTTTTAGATGAAATATTTTTTAACATCTACACAACAAGCCAAATTTTAACCGTCAGTCAGAGAAGCTTGCTGGTTATATTTATATCTGCTGGTCGTGTTCTGTGCCGTAAGCATCCTGAAATTAATGATATCTTACAATTAGACCTCAAAGTGAACCATTCATTCGTTTTAATAGGAGAAATACCAGTTCAAGTACAAGAATCTTCAAAAAACATCAAGGATGGCTGCTTTAAAGTGATAACAAAATTAAGAACAATGGAACAGCTCTCATACTACTCCACCGGAGGAATAAGTGGGACACCAGAAACAAGTCATTTGACACATTTGGGTTTGGGGGCAGGATACTCGCTGCTTGGGGATTTTTTTTCCCTTGAACTATTAAGTTCACCGGGTCAGACAACAACTTTGTTTTAAGTATAGTAGTGCCTCTTTGTGACGTCTCTTTTGTGAACTTTGTCACTCGTTCTCACGCAATCTCTTATTTTGTGAATGAATCAATGGGCATGTTTTCCTATTCATTTCCATTGATATTTCACTTTGAGTGCAGTTGTTTTTTTTTCATCTCTATCTCTCTATATCTCTCTTTTCCTGACGCGTCCCTGATGTATGATGTTGGTGTTGTTCCCGGCTCGCTCTGTGCTGGGAAAACTTGTTCATACTCACTCTCACACAAGGAGAAACAGAGCTCAGCCACTTTACAAGAGGCTTACTTAGCCTTACTTAACTAACATCTACACCTACTTAACTCTACAATTATGTTAAGAATATTCTTTTTGGAAAAGGCATTTTCATACAAATAAAAATCCATATACAGAATTGATTTTTTCATAGTCCTTTTCCAGTTTTTCTTTTTTATGCGTCCAGTTTGTGTGGTAAAGGACACTCTACTGGTCACTTCATCATCCTTAAAACATGTACACACAAACACAACTATACTCTCTCTTTTACCCACATGTGAGCACACCTTTCATGCAGTTTCCTTCCACATCTGTTGGACAAACATTCTGAAAGCATCAACTACATTTACATTTAAGCATTTAGCAGACATTTTCATCCAAAGCGACTTACAAGAGAGGAATACGCTACATAGAGGTAGTCTTGGAAAGAACTCCACTAGATAGGTACAGTGGACTGATAGAGGGTGAGAGTGCCGAGGTGGATCCGGAGATGCTCTTGGAAGAGTTGGGTTTTCAAGAGCTTCTTGAAGATTGACAAACGTGCAATCACAATGAGGGAGCTATAATTTGTTGTTATTCCCATTAAGCAGAAGAAGGCAGCACAAGACTTTTCCTTATAGTAAGATGTTGAAGCAGATTGCTGGTTTCTTTCCCTGCCAGATGAAACAGGAAATCCATTTATCCCATTTCCTGAATTGATTATTCATTTATACTGGCAGAGACTGAGATACGTATAATAATGGGGAGGATGTTGATTTTGAACATTTGAACTTACTGGTTGAGGCAGAAGTGAATCAGCAACGCCTGAGCGGTACATGCATGATAGAGCAGTTTACAAAAAGTGTTAGTCTTAAGCAGGGGTAGTACGATCTTGTGTCATTGCTGGCAGCCGTGTTTACTGTGAGAAGACTACATCTCAGTACCTTATAAAACCTTCAAAAAAAGCCTGTCCTATCTCTTTAAGGGCACGTGTTTCATATGATCTTTATTGTCGTTTCCTTCACATTTTTAGTGGAAATGCGGGACACGTAGTAACGCTTAACTTAACGGAAAAACAGTGCTGGACACAATATAAACATTATTCATTGTTAGTCTGCAGTGTTAGAAAAAAGGGGGGGGAAAAGTACAGGGTGTTCCGACCTCCAATCAGCAGGACTAAACATCCCCACAGGGGGAGCAAATGAGAAATGGATTTGTCTATGTCAGATGAGTCCTGACTCTGTTCCTCTCTCTGATAGAGTCAGTTTATTTTTATGTATTCTCTTCTTTGGGACACCCTCTTGTGTTCAGATGTATGGTTAAATTGAATTGTGGATCATCATATAGCATGTGCATTTGTTGCAAACTTGGTCAAATTTACATTTGGCCTAAAATGGCATTTAGGTTGTAGCCTACAGCAAACTGACTCCGACAATTTTTACTTTCCTCTCAGTTTCCCTCCCCCCCAGAGCAAGTAAGTTTTGGAGAGCTGCCAGAGAGAGAGAGGGAGGGCTCACAATCTCAGACTTAAATATTTAGACTGTCTCAAGGTGTTTGGATTCTGTTTTTTAACTTAAATGAGCTCACGTTTGATTAAAATTATGAGCTGCTAATGAACTGAGCTTTGCCTTTGTTTGCCTTGATCTCTGATCATGTGATTCTGACAGAGGTCAAGGGTTACTTGGCTAATCACTCGTTCCCTTCTCCTTTTTAGAAAACATCATCTGAACCATACACAGTTCTGGGTGGTCTCTAATAGGTTCCTCCATGTAGGTTCCCTGGTTCATTATTAGTGTAAGCATGCTTTAACGTACAGAGAGAAAAATTGCATTATTTTCACATTCCCCATAACTTTCTCATGGCATTTTTAACAATAAGGTTTAAAGACGAAACAATACAAGTTCTGTTTTTGCAAAAAAAATTAAAAATAAATGAGACAGCAGAAAGCCACGTGCCAAGCCACACTGTAGCGGAATACAGTTGTCGTGTCAGATCGTGCTAAAGGATTATGCTACTCTGCTATAATTTCACAGCTGCGTCAAAGGCAAAAATACATTTCTCACAAGTCAACAAGTGATGTCATTCATGACCTTCAAAGTTTGTCTGCATCATCAAACGTTACAGTCATCTTGCAGAACGTATTCGAGTTAATGATATCAGATGCATTTCTGTGATATCTAGGCAGACATTTAGATAGGGACAGGGAATCAACACCGCAGAATTTACTTTTACTGCCATTTGAAATTCCTCATCCCCCAACACCTGTTTCTTAAAGAGCCTCAAGACACAATATAATTATCCACTCAGTGACAAATTATTTCTCATCTTTGCATTTCCTTAGATATATTTGGTCACACTGCGAATCAAATGAATGAAAATATGTCAGTGTAGTGGAGCAAATAGGATTAAATGAGCTGAATGCCCAATGTCTGGCAACAGGAATTCTGTCCAGAGATAATCCCCTCTATGGATTTAACCCAGAAAACTAACACTAAGAAAAGTGTCTTTCTCTTAGGAGCTGACACAGTTGTAACAATTGCCAAAGTCCATAATGTTACACAGAAATTGTTATAAATTTACATAGATTTCCACTTTCCAGTACATAGAATCAAAGACACTGGAACACTGGTCCACCTGTTGTGATGTGAAAAGCATCAGACTCTTGGTAGACTTACCTTGAGAACTTCCATGGGCGACTGGCTCTCAGTAGGCCAGATGAAGGAAGGTGTTACATGGATGGTGTAGGAGTGTTGGGTGCTGGGTTGTATAAAGTCCCTGGTTCTCCCTTCTCGGTCTTCCTTGCGCTCTCGACCCTGCCGATGGGCAAACACCAGCGGCTCTCTGAGCTGGACTTGTGACGTCACGACCAGCAGAGGGGGGTAACTCTTGGAGTGCTTGTTTTGGAGGCCGGGCAGACCCACAGGATCACTGAAGACCCCAGCCCACCAAAGAGGGCAAAGAGAAGGAAGAGGAGGCTAAATAACACGCACAGTGGCATTTCTCACCATCCAGACTTGGAATACAATATGATGATTGAGACAGAGAGAAGCCAGGGATTCTTTTACTGAGAATATGTTATTGTTCTTTGAATGAGGGTACATATATGTGTGAGGGAGATTATGCAATGTAAAAGAGGGGTGCTTCAAGATGTAGTGCATAACTTATGCTGCAAATTTCGGCCGATTTTCAAACAATTTGGTCGTGACTGACACATTTCCGATTATGAACATCAGGAACAATGAACCAAAGAACAGAGATTTGGCATCTGGGACGCTCCGTGACACCTCCACGAGAAGCCCAGCCTGTTATATTTTTTTTAATACCTAGGTCGTACTTGTAGTGTTGCCAGCCCCCTGAACAAGACAATGAAATAATCTGTGCCACCATGATTGATAATCTGACATGGTGACCATCATGAAAGACAAATATATCGTGTAGTTTGATCCTGGCATAACTTTTAAATCAAAATGTCTGTCACATTCAAGCCATTGCAAGAGGAGTTCACACAGTGCTGATTAAGCTCATCAGCTTCACACAGTTCACAACAACTACATAGTGCTAGTAAAGCAAGATGGATGCAAATATCAGGAGCATGACTGAAAAGGCTAATGGCATGTTTCCACAGGCTCTACTCGCCTCACCTTGCCTTCGCACGGTTAAGTCGCGTTTCCACTAGCATGCCACTGCATGCAGAGTTTCTGCAGGTCGGGAGCGGCTGTCTGTCCGATTTGATTTCAACTTTTCAAAGCTGCAGCACATTGGAGTGGACAGTGTCTGCACATCCCAAACCAAAATGGCTCTGGCCATGCACTCGCTGTCGGGATGAGACATTCCTCTGGAAAATGAATCTTTTGATAAAGAAACCACTTGAAATCCTCTCATCTTGTGCAGCTGTGTGATAATCGCACTAATTAGGCCGGCATGTCAAATCCAGCCTCAGACCACAGTAATATCACCAGCTGCAGTGCTTCAGGTCCAGAGAAACTCGAAGATCATTTGGGGTTTGTTTTAATTATAAGAATACTAGGACTGTTCACATAAATCTGCCCTTTGTTACTTAACATTTAAAATATTGTCATGGCGGCTCATCTGACTGGTGACAATTAACCAATGAAAATCCAAGGCAAAGTACGCAAAAGTTTTGTACTTTTCTTTTTCTAAAGAGATAACATTTCCGTGATGTTTCTTTTAGATACAAAAAGGAACTAAAGAAAGCATTCAGAGAACTCAAACTTCCTCCAATGCTGCTTAGTTTCACCACCAAATTCTAATAGTTTCTTCTGTAAGCCATAAACTAAATCCCCATGAAATCATCAAAATCTGTCCTTAACTTTTTGGGTTATAGCACCAACAAAAACTTTAACCTTCTTGGTCATGGAAATAAGCACAATATAATTTTGTGTTCCATTTATTTATTAACTATTGCATTTGGTCAATATTAGCCTGATTTCCTCTCATAATTTGTGCTGTGTAAAAATAACTGCTAGCACCACCTACAGGAAAAAGAGGAGAGAAAAAGCACTTTCGTTTTGCATTTTTCATTTTTGTTACAGATTAAAAATACAATTGATTTGCAATAGTTGTGCAAAATGCATTTAAAAATATATAATATGAGCTATTGCATCACACTTAGTAGTGTTTTTTTTTTTTTTTTGGTTTTTCTTTAATAACCCACAAACACTGGTTGAAGAACTTTTTTAACAATAATCCGTGACATTTTCATGTTTATTCTTCTACATTTAATCTTGAACAATTTTTTATTGCACTGCTACTGATCTGTAACGCCAACAGCAGCTTGTAGTCAAGAAACAGTTGTCACAGAACTAGGAATGTATGAATGAGCTGTGGAGTCGACGACACTTAACTTTATTTCAGAATAAATAAAAACTCTTATTGCTATTGTGGCCTGTCACATTAAATATTTGCAATTTTTAAAGAATTTTTTACAAAACCCTGCTTTGTTTTATGTATATGTTTGCCACTTTTTTTCTCCATTACTGCCACCAGCTGTGGAATTGAACGAGAGGAGAAGGAAAACAGCAACAGTACTGTATATAAGCCGCGTATTAACGTTGTAGATGGAACAAGATTAATGTTTGAGGTGTTGTGAGATGATTAATGGAAAAGGGATTGATGATCCCAGGTACTTGATTTAAAGTACAACAAAAGACAAGAGCAACAACAAATAAGAAAATACGAAAATAAAGACTGGAAGTGCAAGAAAAATATGAATATCAATAAAAACAAATATCTGTGTAATGTGGAAATTGTGCAATATGTCAAAACTTATTTCATTGATTCATCTTTCATCTTTGATGACTCATGGACAAGAAGTATCATATAGTATTATATGTGGTCGTGTACTGTATATACTCTGATTAGGTTGTTCCCTAAATCAGCATTAGAAAATATCAGAGGTGGAAAGTGTACTGAAATATTCTACTCAAGTAAAAGTGCAACTATTTTGATCATATTTACTTAAGTACAAGTAAAAGTAAATTAGAAAAGTTGCTTGTTTAAAATTTACTCAGAGTAAAAGTTACTTTTTTAACAACTTTAGGGGTGTCGTGCAAAAAAAGGGAACACAAATCTCACATGAATTGTTTTTAATTAAAGGCAAACCTTTACAAATTACTTAACTGATTAAGTGCTGACAAAAGACAATATGTAAACATATAATGTATCGGTCGAAGGGTCTCTTAATGCCAATTCACCTGTCCTCATCATTCACCGCCAAAGTCTCCGGTGTGTGAATTTCTCCTTTTTTTAAAAAAATTTTTATATTCAGGCCAACATTTGTGTACTCAGTAACAGATGTGATTTAAAATGTAGTGAAGTACAGTACTTCCAAAAAAAAAAAAGCACACATAAGTAAAATTACAAATTTGAAAAAAAAACCTACTCAATTAAAGTAATGCGAGTAAATGTAATTCATTACTTTCCACCTCTGGAAAATATGTATTTCATTGTCAATTTTAAAATATACAACATATCATCCAAATAAGCTGAACTGATGCTGAATTTACACATGACACATGTGGACCACATTTCCTGACCAAACAGCAGTGACACCATAATAGTAATTTTGTCGATGCCTTTTGGAATAGGACTGACTAAATTCTTTGTTTCTGTTTGTAAAATAATCAGATGTGGAGCCTGTGAAATCCACAGAGAGCCATTTTCCACAGCTTGCATTTGAAAATGAAGAGGATTAATGTGTACGCACAGCTCAGACACACGGCTGATGTGTTGCCAATCGTTAGGATGTGGAAATATTCAACTAATGCATGAAGCACTCACCATTCAAGCATGAAAAACAGGCACATGAGAAAGCAGGAAACAACATATTTGACCTTTTATAGTGACCTAAATAAGTATAAACACCTAAAATATAACATTTTTTCGAGGATAAAATAGTTCTCACCTCTTTATTTTCATGCTTGTCAGTGGTTCAAGGATTCATGAACTATTGCCGCACTTTGAGGAATTAGGTCCTTTTAAAAGTGCTCTATGATGTCAGAACTTCCTGGTGTGACACAAGTGTGTCTCACAGTGACAAATTCCAGATGTCATGACATTTGTGGCTAAATTGGATATAATGTTTTAAGGAAGGAGGGTGGACAGTTATTTAAAGCATGGTCTCCATTGCAGCTGGTGAGTGTAATGGATGTGTCTTTTTCAAAGTTATACAATATCCACTACTAAAGGAAAAGTGTTAGCAAGCAAAATAGTCAGAGCCCAATTTGCCCACAAGTGATTTAAAACACAACTCATAATTTCTTTATTGGGCTGCACAATCTACATCCCCCAGATAATTCCATTCACATTTGTCCTTTTGAGTTCACGTACAGACAAACAAAGATGGGTAAAAAAAAAACATCAAAACAACAGAAGTGAACTAAAGCACAATCGAATACAGTGTAATGAATGGATGGTGCTTTTGTGTCTGCCATGTGTATACACACAGCTTTTTGTCACAGTGGTTTTGAAGCCTAGAACAAACTGTGACATTTATCCCAGGGGGTCAATATCCTTGTTCACCTCATTTTCAAAGGACGGCTTTGTCCCGTCTCACGTCGAGAGCTGGTCCTTGTTCGTATGAATGTTAAATTTTAAAAAAAGTCTTCATGGGGAGTTTGTTTTCTCCCCAAGATCTTTGTATCTTCTATTTTAAAGGGCCTTCTGATATATATATATATATATATATATATATATATATATATATATATATATATATACAGTATATATATCTATATTTGTATTTGTATGTTTTCTGTATATATTTTCTGTATTTTCCTTACAAAGCAAAGATAAATCCGTTGCAAGGGCGAGTGTGGATGTAGACAGATTAATATGAAATATAACTTTTAATATAATGTGATGCAGCATTGGATTCGGTTTTTTTCTGCTGAAGGTTTTTTTTTTTCTGCCACTAAAACAGGAAGCAGGAGTTGTGATTCAGCCATTTCCATGCTGAAACCTTGCTCTAAAATTGTCGGTTTTCTTTTCTAGTCCATTTCATCATCTTCCTCCAGTTGCGTGAGATGAAACTTTGACCTATTTTTGACAGTGGGTCAGCATGGTCTATAGTTTTCTGAGGCTGTGAAACCTCCTGAATGAGATTTTCATTCTTATAGTTCTGATTAGTAAATGTTACGAGACAGTCTTCCTGATTTTTAATTACCAGCAAAAATCACCACCAAAGAGCAATAACGCCCGCCACAGACTGTGTGGAGTGAGGAAATGTGGCATGTCAGATATGTTTTAGTACTTGTAGGATTCAGTGGAGGACACTCCCCCCGTGTCTCTCCTCTGCAAGACAGGCTGAGGCAGAAAAACTTAATTTTCTGGTTGACGTGCGAGGATGTGACTTGTTACGTCTACACACAAAAGGGCAATTCACAGCAACATCTTGTGTTCTTTCCCCATGGATAATGAGTTCTTTACAGGATTTATTGCAGAAAACTGCGGATAATAATCCCTTCACCTCAGTGTGTGGTCTAGAAACGTAATGGTACCTGCTCACACCTAAAGATAGATTTGTTGTAATTTATGTATTGCACACAGGGGACTGACACTGACAGATGACATTTTTGAGCAGCATTAGTTCAACTGCTGTAAAAGCTGAGGAGTGAAAGTTCACATGAAAAAGAATGATGTTGCTTTTTCATTGAATCATTTTCTGAGTAAATGTGGTGAAAAACCTGTGTCTCCAGATGAACGGCCTGCACACTATTTCAGCTGTGCATCGTCTTCATAATTCATAATTAACCCTTAGAACACAGAGTATTCGGCTGCTTTTTTCTATTACTATGTTTAAACATACAGTGTATACAGAGGCTATAGGGATGTGCAATATAGGGTGTCTTATATCCTTTTTCCGCACAACCTATAGGCAAAAAATCATTTTCCCCAATTATATAAACACACCTGAAAAAAAATTACTCAAAATGTTTAAAATCAGATTGAATTTGTGAAATTTGGAAACACGTCACAGTTCAAAGTTCACTTGGCTCGTTTTTATGAACAAAAAGAAAGAAAGAAAAACAATCTATTTTGTCAATCTATTTCTGCACAATTATTGCTACCTTATAACACTACTAAAAATGCGATATAAAAAACACATAAGAAGATGAAAAAATACCTGAATATGTGACCTATAAACACACCCCTCAAGGATGTCCATGTAAGGAGTTGTGTATGATTCCCACTGCAAATTACCATGGGTGCGTGTGAGCACTAAGGGTTAACAGCAAACTGCCTTGCTCCCTATAGAAACTATAGTGTCTTGGTATGTGAAGTAACTTTCATTTCCTTTTTTTTTCTATGTGCACAAGTATTTAGGATAAACTTCATTTTGTGGGCAATTTATACGACAATTTGTACAATTTATACGACAATTGTATATTTTAATCATAGTAATCTATTGTTTTAAAATGTTCTGCAGTTCTTGAGAATGTGCATGAAACAATACAATAGATGTTAGTGCATGTTCCTGTCGTTTTTTACAGGCTAGTCACATGATTCCACTAGTGACATGCTGTGTATGCCTCAATTATTGTAGACTGTACAACAGTTGCCAAACATGCAGAAATGTATTGGTGCCAGTGTAATGTGAGCGTGTGAAGTCACAAAAACATTAAGACATCGTCCGATTACTGTGGACATTATGAAATGTATATTTGCTCAGATTTAATTGTTGTGATTTTGTAGACACACCTCACATCTTTAGACTTGTAGTTTTGTTCCTTGTGCACAAAGGCTCCATCACCTCACTCAAAATCATACTGGATTGGGTCGGCCACTACTACCATCAGCAAGAAGCAACATGTTTAGTGTGATGAGGTTGATCGGACTTTGCAATGTTAGTATTTGCAGCCCAAATGTGAAATATGTGAAATAAGTAATTATTTCAAAGATTTTTTTTACGAAATATGTCAAAATCTACAAAAATTTAACTTTTAGTGCTTCAACACCATGATTTCTTCTACTACTAGTTCCCTATTGTTTTCCTTTTTTTCTCCACATGGGTATTGCTGTAACTAAACATCTCCACTAGAGGGAGCCAAAGAGGTAGAAAAAGCCAAATCACTCGAATGAACAGAGCGTCACAACTTGAGAAGAGCTTTCATTTGGTTTTAAGTTTTCATGATTCTTGACATTAATCAGTATGTCATCATAGAATGAACCACACTTTTATTTTATTGACTCTATGTAACAAGCATGAACTAGAAATTCAGCAATTTCCAATATTTGTTAGGACATTTGACCTTGTGGGGACATTTTGTCAGGGCCCCACAACTTTAAAGGGCTTTGGTTTTATGGTTAGGGTTAAAATTGGGTTTAGGTTAGGGTTAGGGTAAGGAGTTAAGGTTTTGCACTTAGTTGTGATGGTTAAGGTTAAGGAGATGCATTTTGTCAATGATGTGTCCTCACTAAGATATAAAAACAAGTGAGACATGGAGGATTATATCTTAAGACTATGTTCACATCTTTATTTTGCTTTAGGGAATCCTTTTCTGACTGGAAACTACAGCTTTTGTTGCTTTGTAAAATGCAAATGTCAGTTTCCAGTCATGAAAGCCTGTCTAATGGTGAGATCAAGTGTCAAATGTATTTATGGTCAAGGGTCTAAAATCTGGTTTTGCGTGCGTTCATGCTGGAAAGCCATGTTTATACATGCCTAATCAGACAGATTGAGTGAGTCTTTTGGTTCTTGGTGCAGGTAGTGAGCTCCGGTGCATTCATTTTCAGTTCATAAAGTTTTTAAAAAAGAAGGTTTAAAAGCACATTTACCTGGTTCCTTCTGTGTTCGCTGAGGAACAAGACTCAATCTTCAAGTATCTCAAATACATCACAATAGTCATCAACTTTGACCGATTTAAAATATGTATTAATATAACTTTTGTGGTCATATTACCCACCCTTATAGTTAATTATCATCATGTACACTGCACATGACTTGTGTGTGTTATAGCAGTTTTTCAGGGTGATGGCGAGGAAGGGGAAGACACAGCGGACTGAACGTCTGAATCCATTCATTCTGACCTGGAAAAATTCAAAAGACACACTGAAATGACCAAACTATGGAGAAGAATGGAGGCTGGTCACACAACAGCTGACCTGCTTTGGGCTGCAATGAGAGGATGAGATGGGACGCAGGGGGGTTGGTGCTCACTTATTGTGAATATTCCTTATTGACGTCCCTGCTTTGTTTGTCTCGGCTAATCATGAATTCACAGAGGTCACTTTAAAAGGAAGCATGGACACTGGCGAAAGCTAATGTCTGTCAAAACACAAAAGTGGATGACATTAGCAGTCCATCAAGGTCAAGGCTGATGGCATGGGGCTCAGTTAATCTTGGTCTTAGTCTCTTAGTCATGGGGGGGGAGTGGAGGCAATATGCAACTATAAAGACTCACATGAGAGGATGCACATTGACAACGGAGGGACAGTGTGTCAGTGAGGGGCTGCTCTCAGGAGGACAGACCTCTCCGTGTTAACATCTGTTCCACAAGAGCAACATAATCCCCTTGTCCTTAAAATTCATAGTTTCCTCCCTTTGCACAAACAAAGGGGCCCAAACTCACAATGTGTCCACCCTCTGTTCCCTTCTCCTTGTTTAACTTAGATTAAAAAAAACTTAAATTTGATTAAATGAGCATTTCACTTTGATGTTATCAGTGATTTTAATTTGGCTTATTTTAATGTCCTGTTTTTCTTTGTCTGTTTGCATGATATAAACCAAAGCCCAGAGGTTACTGGTCATGTTTTAAGCCTAAATCTAACCATGAAATGCAGTGCTGTTTTTTTGGTTTTGTTTTTGTTCTAATGACAGTAAAGCCTATATGAAGTGTCATGAGAACAATAGCTAGTTGGGAGCTGAGGCCAAGCAGAGATTTGGAAGAGGAGGAGGAGGAGGAGGTGGTGTGGCGTGGTAAGGAAGGGGGGGTATTTGGTGCACACATGGCACTGGGGTGAGCCTAATCACGGGCTCGCAGAAATCCTCACAAATGGGGAGGGGGATGGTGGGGGTGTTCTCTCCCTGAAGTGACTCATTTAGTCTTTGAAGGGAAGCATTTATGCCCCCGTAACACAGCCGGCCTGTGCCTGGAGTAGACATTAGGACTCATCTTTTGTGTCTTTTTTTTTCCATTCCCTCTCGTGTGTGTGTGGATGCAGCCAAGGGAGCATCCCCTCGTAGCTGCCCTGACACAACGAGGTAGCGGTTTACAATAAACTGGACAGTTTTGTCCCTCCCATTTCCTCACCCCTGCCGTAATTCTGGATTAGTGGGCCATTTTTCTATTGTTCAGCCTGTCACGGAGCCACAACAGCATGGCACTCCTTTCCTTCCCCTTCACACTGTAGTCACAGGAAAATCTAAAACATGTTATGTTCTCCTCACCCTGTTCACCTCGCCATCTCCAAAAGTCTGACTTCTTTAGTTTCTGATTTAATCAGACTCAGACTGATGGATTTACAGCGATATTTCCAGGACACTGTGTGGACACTGATGAGAGAATATGACCATATACCCACAGGAGGTCTGTCAGACTTTGTCAAGTTGGTATATAATAGATTTAAAGAACAATCTGGATCTGTTGAGCTTTCTCTCAATAACCCCAAACCCAACAGTTTTCTTTCAAGTTTGTTAGTTAGTTAGTTATTTATTGGCAACTGGTCTTACTTGTAAAGTTAAAGATGTTTCACCTGTAAAGCTAGTGCCTACAACTAACTCCTGAAGATTACGATGACCTGGACGATTAAGAATCTTTTTACCTTTACAAATGCAATCTGTCATTATTATAATTTATTCTTATTCTTATTCTTATTCTTATTGTTGTAATGACCAAGTAGGTTGTTAGATACAAGAGATTTTCTTTGATGTTTGTGCAGAAAGAAACACAGAAAGAAGAAGGAAATGGGGATAAAGAGGGCTTAGCATCATTAAAGATTAAAGCAGATTAATTAATGAAAAACAAAGCAATTACTGGAGAATTGTAAACACACATCATCTAAATAATTTGATATAAGACAGTACGTTACCAAACACCTTTATATACTGTACATCTACACTGTACATTCAGTAGACACAGAGCATCGTAAGCTTTCATTTTTCGGTCCTGTTTGTAAGGTCGATCTGTGAATTCAGTCCAATATTTAGACTTTGTGTTGCTGTGTTTCAGTTAAATAGCTGGCTTTATATCACTGATCGGAGCAATTAGTGTGACTTGCTTCCCGTGCTGTGAACCAGCTTGGGGCACAAATGCTCACTCTCACAAATGATTGTGAAAACATGCAGGCTGCCAGTGTGGACACAAGGAGAAAACTGATTTATAGCCACTTAACAAAAGGCTCACCTAATAAAATCTACACCCACTAAACGCCATGACATGTGAGCCACTTTCCATCTCACGAAAGTGAGAGTAAAGTTTGTAAATTGCTTATTTCCCTGCTCCCAAAACCACAGAGAAAATGTATCTGGGTTTTTTTTTTAACTAAGTTTTTTAAAGCTGCTGCATGGAAAATGTTTAATTAATACATTTCTGAGAGTTTGGCTTTCACTCATGCGATTCCTTGTTAATTTACAGTATATTGTAAAAAGAAAAATGAACCTAATGAAGCTTTGAGTGATGCACAATAAGGTTGTATGGTTCACTCGTGCCATAAAACCTCCTTTTTAAACTGATGTTATCCCTTTTTGCTGCCAATACGATACATGTAGCACATACATGCAAAGGCTTATTGCATCTACCACTCATGTATATATAATGATAAAATGTTTGTTGTCTGTCTGATACGATTCAAAACCCCTAAATGACATATAAATGCTTCAATGCTGTTATAACGGTTGGAACATTGATTTTGGAATGTGTTAAGAGTTTGGTAAATTAAAAAAAAATCTGTATACATGATATTGTCATCAATAGATACTCAAGGGGCCACATGGGTGGTGTAGTGGTTAGCACTCTTGCCTTAGATCATATGCAATAATGTGAAAAGGTGCCTTTCTGCATTGAGTTTGCATGTTCTCCCCGTGTGTGTGTGTGTGTGTGTGTGTGTGTGTCCAAAAACATGCGGATGGGGATTAGGTAAATTGGGCACTCTAAATTGACCGTGTGTGTGTGTGGATGGTTGTTTGTCTCTATACGTGGCCCTGTGATGGACTGGCGACCTGTCCAGGGTGTACCTCGCTTATCACCTTATGTCAACTGAGATGTGGAGGAAAAAGCGGCAGAACATGTATGGACAGATACACAAGGCAAGATGGCAGCCTCCTTAAAGAAAGGCCCTCACCAAATGTTAACGCATGTAAAAAAAAAAGGTTCTTTCTAGGATCAAGCACGTTTTACTGTTAAGCAACATGGGGTTAATATATTAGATTTTATGTCCATAAATCCTCCTGAATGTTACACACTGGACCTTTAACATATGATACACAACTTGTGATCTGTGACACAAAGAGTGAAAACGTGCATGTGCTTCATCCATCCCATCCCACACACTGTTTCATTTTGTTTTTATTTGGTCTCTGTGCAGCAGGGAGCGCTACTACAGTGGCCAACAGCAGCAGAGGGACATCCCCGCGTCTCATCCCAAATGTGTGAGAGGAAGGTGGGCAGAGAGGAGGCGGGGAGTGAGTGGGACGAGACGGGACTGGCTGCTGCGTGCAGTGTGGGAGACAATTGGTCACCAAAGCCGAGCAGGCAGCCACCGGCGGCAGCTTCCCTCCTTTGCTTTGACTTTTCAAAACGCGCTGGACAACGACGCACAAGTAACTCCCCATTCATCCCAAACAAAAAAGCTCCCACTCACACAGAGAGACTCGCGTGTCCAGTGTGGAGCGAACAGCAGGATTTATCTATGTGAGTGACGGCTGAGAGCCGGCCGGCAGCCCCGCGGAAACAAAAGGAGACAAGGTGAGAATCGTTTGTTTGGTTTCCTGAGATGAGCTCATTAGCGCGTTTCCTCATCATATTTAAACGGTGGAGCAATAACAGCTTATGTGATCACCTGTTATTCAGCCTTTGTGGCAGCCACATGGTTCGGTTTGTTGTCTCATAATATTTTCAGTAACTCGCCCACTTGGCACTTTTAGACCCGTATTTGATCCACTGCGTGAGCTTTGAATGCGCACGTTTACGCACGAGCGTCGCACAGAAACAAACAGCGTCTCCTGCGCTTATTTTGTGTTCATTTGTTTCAGTGTAAATGAATAATTCGCCTGTGTTTGTACCTGACTTCTGCTGACTGGCATGTCAGCTGGCTGTTGACATGTCAACAGGGTGTCCTGCTGGTCACAGTGGTGTACTGGAGTTGTTGGTAGTGTCAGCTCGACCCCTGTTCAGACTGACAGAAAGAAATACGATGTTTGGCCTGATTAGTTTGTATAACTGTATCACAAATACAACATCAAAATCCCATTCAAACCACATCTTTGTTGGGACTAGATTATCAGACTGAAGTATCCAATATGTTCCATTGATGTGACTCACATCACCAGTGTTTTACTGCAGTGACTTGACAGGCTGATTGTTAGGAGACTGATTTAATGCACTTCCATTTTCCCTGTTTGAAAGCAGTGACACAAACATGGGTCATTTCCAAAACAGCCCATGCAAATCAATAGAGTCCTGGCAGCTGATGTCATGCAATCCAACAGTGCAACAGTGGTGGATAGTTGTTGTGCGCTAGGATGCCGACACAGTCGGGAACATTTTACCTGAGATACAGCAGAGTTTTAAAGTGAGTGTGGAAGATACGTGTTACTGGTGTAACGCTCATTGGACTCAAATTTAAAGCCTTACTGTATTTTAAGACAAGTGGTACGTGAGCTTCCTCTGGTGATACTTGGAGGAAAATCAGAAACACTGTTCTACTGTATAGACCAGGGTATGTGATCGTGGAGCTAAGCAATTTTGACCGGCACGCATAGAAAATTAAACAAATAACAAAAGAAACTCATCTCTCACTCCATCTTAATCTAATTTCACTATACCAGTGTGTGAAGTATATGTGAGGAAGAGGAGAAAGCAAATTATCTTAGTGGGAAAAAATCTGCCTCTATTTGACAAAGTTAGGGGTTAGATCATTGCAAGTTAAGTTTCCCTTACGTTTCCTGACCGGTGAATCTGGATACATAATTTCAGCATGGTTATAGACTCCAGTGTTAAATATCTTGTTTATTTTCCATGCTTATATTGTGACATGTGAGTATTCTACAGAGTAGAATGAGGGAAAGCATATCAGAAAGTTGAAGATGTGGTGATGCTACATGTCGGAAATAATGTCTGCTCCGGCTGTTTCCATACTTGTGAAAAACTTTCAAGTGCAGTGTGAACTCTCACAGCGTGAAACTGGTACCATTCATTTCTCAGAAGCTTGTAAGTGTGTAAGCTGTTTAAGCATATGTCTGTAGCTCTGTTGGTTTGATCACTGGCAATTATCAGTGCAGACAGTCTGCCTGAAAATATCAATATAAAATAAAAAATATATTGAAATAGTGACCAGTTCAGTGATAATAATCTACCTTTAAATAAATGCACCTTCAACTAAAATGGGTGAATAACAATAGCTGCAGCTTCTGTTCTGTCATATTAAAAGTTAAAGAGAAAAACACTTGTCTTTCTCTGTGACGCTGTGGTCGGCTGCCCTCTGTGTGAATATCCTGTTTCCTGGACTAAACAAACAATGGGGAAGCAGGCATGTGATATCCTGTGTGGATCTCATGTCACACACATGACATAAAGAGGGAGAATGAGTTCAGAGCTCCAAAATACACCGTAAATAAATATGTAAAGTGCTTTTTCCAGGATTGTTCATGGTGGAAACCAGTGACGTAACAATGAGTGACACAAAACAAAGGCGGCACAGTGTTAGTGTGGATGAGCAACTCTCCTGATTGAGTGCCTCATGAGAGAAACATGTGCTGTGTTCCTCTTTTTCACACACACGCAAAATGCGAAGGCACGACTGCTTTGTGTTGACTGTAGTCTCGGGCGTTCAGGTGATTTTAATGGGGTCAGCACTTCTGATTCAGTAAAGCCGTCAGTTAACCGTCACAGAATTTTTCCAACACCCCTGTTCTTCACAAGTCAGTGGCCATTACCAATCGTATCCATGTGTGATGCATCACCACATCCAGTCCGCTTGGTGAGTGTGACCTCATCCGATGAAGCGTTCCCACCGCCATTGCTCACCCAAAGCCCTGTGTTGTTGTCGAAAGTTGCTCCTCAGCATTTTTCCTCTTTTTCCCACACGCCTTCATTATAATGTTCAGTGTGTGCGTTTGAATGAGAGCATTTGTCAGTTGGGCTATGTGATACTGTTGTCATGCAGGTTCATATAATTCAACACTTCTGCCAGAAAGCAAGTTCCTGCCAGACTGGTTCTGACAACAGATTACCTCTGTGCAGAATGATCAATCTCTTGGTTAAAGTCTGACATGTGGTGTCTGGGAATGTAAATGGGAATATTTGAAAGTGAAATGAATTTGTTTTTTTGGCAACAGCATGAGGTAACATATATATTTTATAAAAAAAAAATTAAACCTATAGCTGCACAGTTAAAGTGATAGTGCAGGTTGCATGAGATAACATTACATTACATTACATGTCATTTAGCAGACGCTTTTATCCAAAGCGACTTACAATAAGTGCATTTAAACCTTTGGGTACAAATAAGAGCTAGAAGTAAGTAAGAGCTTCAAGTAAATCAAACTATGAAGTGCTAGTCATAAGTGCGATATATAGTTGTTTTTTTTTTTCCGTCGTCGTTATCGTCTTAGTCGAGGTAGAGTCGGAAGAAATGATAAGATAAACACAGAGAAACAAGGAAAAACTAATTTTATCCACTAATTATAATGATAATCATTTAATATAAATAAAAATGTAATGTAAATCTGAAGTTTGCACATTACTCACTCCCCTGCATCAAATGCAATTGAAAAAAGCAGATCTTTCTGAAGGCCCCCTTTACACCTGGCATTAAAATGTGTTTTCTGCATTCGGATAAAAATCGGATAGAGCCTGACCACTTGTAAATAGACGGTCAGCGATGCATTGTGACCAGATTGAACAGAAGTGTCTCCGCCCCACCCACAACTGTGTGAGCGGAAATACGTCGGTGGCTCCGAGCACGGCTAATGTGAAAGCAGTGTGAGTGAATACGCAGTTTCCAGTTGTCGGTTTTCCGCTTGTTGAAGTCAACTTCTTCCCCTTCTTCAAAAAGCAAAAAGGAGTCCACACAGTAGCACAACGTCACGTCATGTACTTTATTTTTACAGCCCACAGGTGACCAAAGTGCTTTGCAAAATAAAAGCATTACAGACACACAGCATTAAAAACACATTTATGAAACATAAATTGAAGCATGAAAATACCAATTAAAAACACACAAGACTAAAAAGTGTACTCAAAGAATAAAAAAAGAATAAAAACTGTTTCCACACTACTGGGTATTAAAAGACATTCTGATTATATACGTTTTAAGGTCAGGCCCAGGTCAGTGATAACGCAAATCTCAGGGGGGTGGAGCTTGTTCCAGAATCTGGGGGCGGTCACTGTTTATATCTAGACTTGGGCACGTCACACAAAAGCTAGTTGGACGACCGCAAATCTCTGCTGTGCTTGCGAACACTTACATTTTTTAAATAGGTCGGGGCGACGCCATTAAGGGCTTTAAAAACAAACTCTCTGAAACGTACAGGTAGCCAGCGGAGAGAATAAAGTATTGGAGTGATGTGATTTTGGCTACCTCAAGGTTGTGGCGGCAACGTTGTTTTTGTTGATATGGCGATACACAGGACATGATGCTGTAGAAGCATGTGTAAACGCATGTGAAGAAGTGCTATCTGATCACAGACTATGCATTCTAATGCTGGGTGTAAAGGGGGCCTGATGGAGGCTGTAGTGTATCAACAGCTGCTATGCGCCACACATGTTCTTGATGGACTTACTGTAGGTGTGGAAGTTTGTTTCCAAAGTGAAATAAACTTCAGTTTCCGGTCAGAAAAAACACGGTTGGTGTAGTGGTTAGCACTCTTGCCTTTGCAGCAAGAAGACCGGGGTTGGAACAAGGGCCTTTCTGCATGCGAGTCTGCATGCGTGGGCATTAGGTAATTTGGTCACTCTAAATTGACCATAGGTGAGAGTGAATGGTTGTTTGTCCCAATATGTCGCCCTGTGATGGACTGGTGAACTGTCCAGTGTGTGACATGTCAGTTGGGATTGGCACAGCACCCTCTGGTGGAGGATAGAGTGGTAGATAATGGCTGAATGGATGGATATTGTAGACTTAAGCATATATTTTATTCGTAGAAGTGTCTGATTTTCTGCACAGTAACCACACGTCCTGCAAAAGCTGCATATTGTAGAAGCCTATTAGCAACCAAGCTGTCATATAACTGTTTGGTGGACAGATGATATTGAATAGCAAGTGCTTAACTGTTGTTAACAACTGTAAACAAAAATAAGAAGAAGCATGGATGTTCATGTGTAAACAGGCTTTTCAGCTGGAGGCCTAATTGAGAGACAGACACTAAAGTGTTTTCTCATTAATGTGTTTGTGGGTCAGCAGTAATCTATAGGCTTTACAGCAGAAATCAATTTAGGTCCCTTAGGTAGAGTGGACAGCGTAAAGAGCCTGTGGGCTATTTAAAGCAAAAAAGATGAGGCCTATATAAAAATAAAATAAACTTTTCATCACAAATGTCCTGCATCTAGTGACTTCTGGAACATAATTACAGAAAACACGCTTCACACTGAAAGTTGTGTCAACAGGAATCTGTTCCTGGTTGGCAGCAGACCAGCTCAGCAGTGAACAGACTCGTGAACAGACAGCTTCTTTTCCTTGTTTCATGTCTGCTTTTCAGACAGGACATCCTGACAAAAAAAGGAAAAACCTAAAACAAAGAGTCTAGACCTCAATTTCGCAATTAAGACCACATAGACATTGTGAAACATCCAATTTTATTTTCTGTGTATTCAAAAATGATGGTTCTTGCTCACAAGAAATAGCAAGCGCAAAGATTTTCTTTGATTTCAGAGGCATTTGGCTCCTTCATGTGGTTATGTGTAATATTCCATGTTTATTTCCCCTTAGAGTAAAACAGTAAACACAAACATCAGGCCTGGAGAGTTGCTCTCAACTCTGTAATTCCCCGCCCACCCCATATATGGCACTATTTATATTGTATGCTTGTATAACATTGTTTTTATATTAAACTAATATCTAATATGTAAAAACCGTTGCGACCCCTGCCCGCAGTATACATCCATTGACCCCCTGTTGAAGACCTCTGATTTAAACAGAGTCCCCTTTTGTGTAAGGACAGACACATGCCAGTCTGTGGACTAATCCCCCTCAAAATGCAGCATTCAAGCTCAACCCCTTATGAATTATTTAAAGTAGTTATATAAATGAGGTAAAACGGTCGATGGGCGATACATCATTATCTTCCCATTATGGAGACAACTGTTTTAATGAGAAAGTAAATGTAACCACTGTTATAATTTGCACATTGCTTCACTCTCCAGTATCTTTTGAGATGTTATTATGTACCAGTTGTGTTTTGCTTCGGTAGTTTATGACATGCATGATGCTGAAATGGAGAGAACATGGTCAGCAAAACAGTAATGTGTTGAAGACACCTTCACAGAATGACTGCGTGTATGTACAGAAGCACAAGTTATCACGAGCCTGCTTGCTGCTTATTGATGGCAATACTTATTGGTACTTCATACTTTTATTTATTTTGTTGGGGAAGACACCTGGAGCTGTGGTGGAGAATTGTTCTTTTTCACTGTCCTGAAGAAGTGTTAATCTGTTTTTTTTTCTGAGTCATCTTCCTGTCTGTGGCTGCTGCTTGACTGATGTTCCGTCTGTGATTATTTAGCACATAAATTAGAAGTTCTTAAACAGTGATTTGAGTCTGAGTCTTCTCTGGGTGTCAGAGCAAGGGACGCTGGACAGACGATGCAGCTGTTTTTAGCAACAGCAGAAATGTGAGTTTTGTGTCAGTGACTAACTTAAAATTAAATGGAATCCCTTTGTATTTTTTAACAGCTGGTTTAGATGAAGCAAAACATCTTAAGATCACTCTCAGCTTAAGGAATCGTTCTGATATTTGTATACACCAAGCAATGCATTGATTTGGTGTATTAAACATCAGTTTTTAGTTGCCTCAGAGTAAAATTGTGTCACTGTCAGGGCCTCAGTTACCTTGAAATACTTGTGAATGTCTATCCTACTGATAACCCAGGTTATAATTGTTTTTCTTAGCCCTACAAGATAAAAATAGTCTGGTGTCCCCCTTCTGAGGAGTTTCAGATTAGAAAATGAAACGGTTGGATGAATCTGGAACCTTCAGTGTAGCACAGAGCATTATTTGAGAAGCACTGATCTAGTTTTCTCAGTTCATCCAGCTCACATACTACATATGTGGGGAGGTGAGATGTAACTAGGGCTTCCTTCTTCCTGCCACAGTAGAGGGGTCATTGAACCCTATGTAGTGTTATACTCCAGAGCAGAATATCCCTTTCCTGTTTGTTTTTGCCTCCTCCTCCTCCTCCTCCTCCTCCTACACATGTGTCTGGCATGTAATTGCTGTCAGGCTGAACAAAACCGAAAATAACAATAAAGCAAAGCCTCCCATCACCTTTCTGTCTGTCTGTGCTGCTGCTGTTGGCTTTCCTGGGAGGTTTTGGAGAGAGTGAGGGCGGGGGGGTGGACTCCTCCTTATAATCATGCTACTTGTGTGCATCCATCCATCCATCCATCCATCTCTTGTGATCACTCTCCATTTTTCCTAAATATGCATGCCCCCAGTTCACATGAACTCTCTCTGCCTGTCACTCTCTATCGCACACATATTTATTCTTGTACAGCATTCTTAGTGAGGACACTCATACACATAATGCAGTCTCTATAGCCCCTTACCCTAAGGACAAGCCACAGTGTTCTCACAAAGATACGTTTGAATCATTTTTTTTTCCTCACAGCCTAGTACACACACACACACACACAGAAGTGCCCAGCTGTGAGGTGGCGAGGTGGTGATGTTTGAAAGCCTAAAAGGTAATGACCACAATGAGACTCACTTAGAGTGTATGTAGTGTAAAGAAGGGGGAGGTGGATGGAAACGGGGCCTGTGCTGCTATTATTACCCTCTCAGGCGCAAACAGAGAGTTACATGATGTTAAGTTGGAAAAAAACAACAACAACTGTGCTTCTAGAGCAGATGTACCCTACAGCCTTGAATCTTCAGTGATCAATACAGCTCAATGCTTAAAACCCCCATGTGAGTGTTTGGCCTGTTTAGTGCTGGAGGGGGTGGATGCTTGGTAAAAAGAGACACTAGAGACTACCGTGCATATGTGATGCTCTGAATTTCTCTACCTCCCCCTCAAAGTAATTTCCTGTTGCTGTGCGAGGTTTGTCTTTTTTCAAACCGAGACTCCCGATTTTGTTTGGCTTCTATTGTGTGTGGATTTCTACTTATGGAGCTGTCGCAGTGCAATGTGGAAGACAATGGAGACGGGGGATGTATAGGTGCTCACAGCTCAGCATTCATCATTAATAGGGGTGTTATGTCAGCCTCAACTATTACTGGGTTAACACTTGTAACCAACACCCCCGCCTAGACCGATACTGACACACACACACCCTCCAACATGTATCCCCTGCACTTTAAAAAGAAAGAAATCATCCAGCTGCAGTCACCTTCACCACTGCCAGCTTGAAATGAGGAGGAGGAGGAGGGACGAGGTGAGGGAGGTCATTATCACCTGCCCCGTGGACCGAAACAGGGCACCCTGCTGGTCCACTCAGACAGGCCAGGCTAAGCTCTGTGACAGGGAGAGAGGGCAGTGGATGAGACTGTGTGTTAGCGGCTGACAAAGAACCAGGGTGTGGTCATAAGGGTATAAAGCACCACCTGAGAAAACACTGAGCTCTCACCATTATTCCCAATGTTAAAATACAGTGGTGTAAAAGGCCGAGCAAAGTCAACGACAGGCTTATGTTATAGCTAAATTAGATCAAGATGGAGCGACAGATAAGGTAATTTTAATTATTATTATTTCATTTATTATTATTATTTTTATTTTGTTATTGGTTTAATTTTCTACGCATTCTTTTCAAAATTCCTCAGCTTCACTCCGATCACATACCCTGGTATATATAGTAGAACAGTATTTCTGATTTTCCCACCAAGCACAACCAGAGGGAGCTCATGTACCCCAGTTTGAGAAACATGGGTATAAAGTGTTGTGTGATTGAAAGAAATTCCATTTACTGATATAATGACATTATACAGAAGTGAACAGTTGAACAGGCCCAGTGGAAGCTTTTCTAAATATTGTAGAAATTTGAACATTGCTGTTGCCACTGCGTGGTACTCGAGACACTTTGTCTTGGAGTATATTAAAAAATATATAATATAGAAAATGTGCCTTTCTGCACACATGCTGACAGCCAAACCAGCCAAACCAAGAGCTACTGCTGCCTTGTTTAGTAACTCTGTGTCACTTTGAAAAATCTGAATGAAAGATTTCAAAAGCATAAGTCACAAAATAATACAATAAAACGTATTCCATATTTTGTTTATGGACCCTGGTTTGAGTGACAATTTTGGAAATGACTGTCTCATGTCGAGATACAATGGCAAACATGTTTTAGTGGAGGCCAAAAAAAAAAAAAAGCTGTGAAGGTTTATCGAGTACACAAACTGGGTGGGTTTACTTTCCAGGAATGAGCTTAGAGCAACAGCTACAAGATACTTTCAAGGAATCCCGTAACTCTTGTCACTTACACGCATGAACTCACACATGACTGCTCCTGTGTGATAACAGATGCTGCCTGCAGTCATAGATGAACTGTTATACACTTGTTTGTCAACAGAAATAGTTGTTGTGGATGTGTCTCTTGCTGATTTTCTTGTAATATCATTTTGTGGTGATCAAGTTACCCACTGTTTGAAGTATAGATGACCTTTCGCTGCCCCATTGTGTCGCTACTTCCGATTCTATGACATGCCTTGTCTCTAATGAGCGGTTGTATGTCCTCTCCTTTATTTTACTGTACACTACTGCCGCAGCACACCCAGCTCATATCGCCAATTCTGTCATATTTACCAAGAGCCTGCTCTGTGGAAGGCAACAGTGTGTCATGTTGTCCATTAGCAACATTTGCTCCGTCCCTGGTTATAAGTGAATGATGTCAGGACAGTGCATGGTGACACTGAAGCCTCGTGGAAAGCTGATATGAAGATAGTTTGCAGGCCACAGATGTAACAGGTGTCAAGCACACTGGGAGGAAATCTAATACTGTATCCTCAGGGGAAGGCAGTAGCTGTTGGCAGTATCATGTGTACAAATATATTTATGTACAGTATCTTTCAGACCAGGCTGCGTTTATCTTACTCGGGCTGAAATGTGTCTTTTAGGAATAGGAAACAATTCATATCTTTCAACTCTCTTGATAACATTTCCTGTTGATAACATTAAATAGCAATATTGAACTGAAGCTTGGGTTAAAAAAAAATGCTATTGCAGATCAAATCAGAACTGAAATATGTCACAATTAGAGAAAAATCACAATTGGATTTTCTCCAAATTGTTCATCCCTACAGGGCAGGATTAGTTAGTTAATTAAAGACTTAATTGAGAATTTAATCGGCTGCACAGACAAAACTAATAATTTTAAGACTTTACCCAGAGTCATGGGATTTTGTAATCACGGAATTGGGCAACTGGTCAATCAATCAAAAAGTATTAATTCATATTGAAAATAACCTGCAGTCGATTATCATTATGAAGTCACATTATAATTACAGTTGACAGGAATTGTCAAACACAGAAATTGGAACTGTTTATTTTGGTTGCTGTATAAATTTGCATTGACGTCAGACAGACATGAAATCCGCTGAGGAGGCTCAGCCTTTTTCACCGTGCTTGACATAATGTGGCACATCTGTTGATTGTCGTGGAACCCTTGTAACGTATAAGTGTCCAAATGACTAATGGTCTGTGTGGCTGGCTGGAAATGAAATTACAAGCCTCCCCTGGTAATACTCATTCCACCCAGATATGGCTTTTACAGTACATGTGGTAAAGTGTTCCCGACAGACGTCTCTGATTACTGCCACTGTTATCAGAGGCTGTAATTAGACCACGTTTGGCAGAAAATTAATTGAACAATTTCCCTTTCGGTAAATAACCGTAGCTGTTGTTTTCTCTGTACATTCATAAAATGTGAACTGCTGATATCAGGGGAAATGGTATTCACAAAGCAGATATTTACCATTTGGGAACAGTAGAACAAAGTGTGAACATTACAATGACATACTGTAATATGTCAGTCTGTGATGTGTTATTACAGATGTGGTGAAAAAGCAAGCAAACTGTCGCCCGTAAATTCAGGAGACATTTAGAGTCATGTCTCCAAGTCTAGTATCCACTTTCCTTTCATTTCTTTTTGTTCTCCATCAACCTTAAATACATTTGAATGGTAATTTTTTCTGGAAACTTTATTGTCCCCTTTCAAAGTCTCTAATTTTGTTTTAAAACAATGGCTCTCTGCCTTTGTGGGCCTGGCCATGTGGTGAACATTGAAGTTGTCAGCCTTAAAACAAAAGCAATGAGGTAAAATACAGCACTGATGGGAACTGCAGGATTACATGATGATTGTCTTTTGGGCAGTCATGGAACCATATGGAAATTTCCTGTCTCAATTATCCTAATTATAAATATAATTGTGAAACATCTCTAAAGGACTTCATACTTTTTAATTCGTTCATATCTATAAGATCAAGAAAATGTGTAAACTCTCTTCTATTTCCCCAAAATGTTGTAATATTAGAAAAACTTTCTGGGTTCCTGAACTGACTGGAAAGCTGCAGGCGCCCCCTCGTGGCACTTCAAATAAATCGTGAGGCCTGTATGTTTGGCTGACTCCACAGCTTTCAGATATTCTTTCAGGATTATCCAGATAGAATATTAACCACAATCAACTCATTGTGAGAGCTTTTATTGCAATGCGTGACAATATTTTTTCTTGTCCCGTACTTTTTTGTCCACTTTTACAAGCCTTAACTTTCTACCTTCATTCTTGATGTGAAAACACTGACTGTGCAGCTTTATGTTTCAATATTTCTCAAGTTGTATTTCTCTCTCTTGCCGCCTCATCTTTTCCTGCATTATCCTTTGAGATTTTTTTTTTTCTGTCTCTGAGGCACTTTCTTAGAAAATTAGCCCAGTTAAAAACATGCCGTGTCCTTTCAGACCAATAAAATATTGAAAAGCAGTGAGACATCTGCAGTATAGCAGCTGTTTGTGAATATTCGATGTGTATTAAAAGTGTTGAATTAGACATTGCTGCAGTCAGCCAGGCACTGATGCTCAGCTTTGAAGCTCTTTGTTCTACAAGCTCTGCCTTCATATAAATCTCCTTTTGAGTCTCAGTAAACACCATAAATCTTGTATTAAATGTGGACAAAGTAGTTCAGTTGGTTGCAAAAGGAAGTCCATTTGAATGGAAGTCATCTTCATTTATAATTTCAGTAAACACTTTCCTGAAGTGGGCCACATGGTTGGTTTAGTGATCAGCACTGAAGACCTGGGTTCACAACCAGGGTGGAACAAACTCTATGCCTTTCTGTATTGAATTTGCATGCAGTTTTAGGAATTAGGCAAATTGGACACTTGATGGTTGGAGAGTGGATGTTTCTTTGTCTCTATGTGTCCCTGTGATGGATTGGCGACCTGTCCAGGGTGTACCCCACCTTTCACCCTATGTCATGTGGTGGATAAAGCAGTAGAGGATGGATGGATCTTTCTATTTGAAGTAAAATAGATGATAAACCATAACACATGTGTAGACAGATGACAGAGGGTACCTTTAAATAGGATCCTTGTTGCAAGTGATGTCTGTGATCTTCCAGTTGTGAAACTTCAACAAGGTGCTGGTCAAATCTCAAGCCTTCAAAATGGGACTTCAGATTCTTATGGGTGACCTCACTCTTTTCAAACCACAGCATCTCTTGAAATCACTTGGAGATCAGACGGTATTAGATATATTCTGTGCTTTGATAGACTGTTGAAATGTTCCTCCAAGACCACTCGCGTTGTTTTGGCTGTGTGAGCGTCTGTGTGCTGCACGTGAGCTAAGAGTAGCAGTTTTCAGCATTGAGTACATCTGGATCAGCTGATATTCCCCACGTGGTGTCTGCCCTTATCTGACCATGTTACTGATCTGATTATGCAGTTAGTAAAGTGGATTGTTTGCGACAAACCATCATCTTAATGCGGATCTCAGCTGCTGGAAACCATGTATAAGCAGTTTGTGTGTGTGTTTATTGGATTTATAAATGTGTAACTGAGGGGACAGATGACCTTTGCAAGCTTCACGTGTTAAATTATGGTATCAGATTATCCCAGGCCAATATGTTAAATGCCAGATTTCAGATACCAAGAGCAAACTGGTAACATAGTCAGAAATAAAAAGAAAAGTGGAGAACCACTTAAATTATGTTCCAACGTTATGGTTTTTAAGCCAATCAGGGAATAGGAAGTCATGATGGTAGTTTAACAAGGATTAGTTTTGTTTATCTAAACGTTGAGGTTGTATTTTTTCATGCGTCACTCTTAAAGGCAGATTGCAACAAAAAGAGAATTCCTCTGTTCACCTCTTACCTCTTCCCTTTCCAAAGCACATCAGGAATGTGTACCAGGATGTAAACACTCTTTCACACGTCTCTCCTCTCTGCCATTCCCTTCTTCTTTGATGGTATATCAGGTAATACGCTTCTGCTTCAAAACACAAAATGTTTGTCTGGAAGTCAACATATAGCGAGTCGTTTGCCAAGTGTACATATAATGAGCTTCCTCTTAAACTGTGAAAACTACTACATTTCACTTTAAAGCAATTATACACCTCAAAATGGTACACACTGGACCTTTAAACTTTGATATTAAGGCGTTTAATATGAACTGTGGTCTTTCCTTGATCTCCACACTGAACATTATTTCCAATTATAGATACAAAATGAACACATATAGTTCTATAGCTCTACTCAGTTATACTTTTCCTTCTTGGCTTGTAATTCTATGGTGCAAAGACGGTCTCGTCTCCAGTATATGTGCAGTGTTGCATCAAAGGTAATTTATACAAATCATTTTAAAAATCACAATGCAGTCACACTTTACATAGTAATAGTATGGTAGTCATTTTTTATTAGATAAGTTTATTATTTAAAATTAATGTTATTTTAATGAGGGTTGGACACAAGATATGATGTAGTTCTACTTTATAATATGGTTTTCATATTAATGTGATGGAAGCCTGAACTAATTGTCATTACCATGCGTTGACTTGGATTTTATTTTGGAAATAACATGCCGTCACTATAATAAGATCTCCTTATTAGCACACAAATAGTATTGTAATTATTCCCAAATTCAAAATTGCATTAGAAATAATCTGGTATAAGCATAATATCAGCTACTTATGACAAAATTACTCCCATACTATTGCCTTGATGTTACTATATCATAATGTGAAGTGTTACCACATGTATCATACATTCTACAAATAATTACATAGGTTTATGAATGATGCACAGTTTCATACATGTCTGAAACAAACCATATAAGATGATTCTCTATATTTTTCTAAATAATTGCTCCCCCTCCTTTTGCCTTAAAGCTTATTACAGCCCCTGACTTGTGGTGTCACCTCCCCTCCCCCTCTTCTCTGCCTCGTCTTTGTTTCATTTGTAGGCCTGAAGAGACAGAAACCATTCATGTTTCTTATAGCTTGACTATGATATGGAAAACCCACATCACAGGCACTAAATACTAAGAAAACTAGTAAAGAGTAAATCTGGACACCCGCAGTCCCCCAGGGCGATGTTTTATAGCAACAGACAGTGTGAGGCTGCTGGCTGACACTGCGGCCTCTGCCTCCCACACGCTTACCCCAGTCTGACCTCCTCTTCGTAGCATCTGGGTTATACACACACACGTGGTTCGTCATGCCCTGTGACCTCAAGCATGGCCCCTAGCGCTGCCCCATACAGCAAGAGAAGCTGGCCCTAAATCCCCAGACACAAGCGACAAGCCGATGTGGCAGCATGAAGCCCCAGGCCGTCGCCTCTTTCCCTGCCTTCTTGTCTTTCTTTACCCCCTGCCAGGCAACACAAAGCCGCTTGACTGTTCCACCTAAACACACACAAAAAAAGCTTTTCTGTCTCTCCATTCATTTGCCAAATGGAGCCTTATCACATGGTGTTAATTGGCTGTAATTAACATGTCTTGTGGTTTCTTAAACAGATGCCGTGACAATTTCAGTCACAATGGATTATGGCAGCCTCTCACTTACTCAGATGTGACGCCCTGAGGGCAGAGTCAGACTGTATTTTTGAAATCGCCGTTCCCTTTGTTGTTACAGCTGGGAATGAAAGACAAGTGGGTTTTATGTCAAGTAAACAACACGCAGACAACAGACGATACATGTGTGATATTAGTAACACATGTAATATGGGATAACATTGCTGCAGGTCTGATATGACTGATATGATAAATAAACAAATATTAAACTTGATCAGTGTTAGTGTATTTCTGCTTCAGGTTGCTCTGAACACAATCCTTCATCCTTGACCGTAGTGTCTGATAGTGTGATTTATTTTTATAAACCTACCTTGTTAATTCATGTGGATGTAAATTGGATTCAAATTCTATGTAGGCCTACGTTTAATTTTCAGGACATACAGTTATCACTTTAGAAGGTTATTATAAGCATTTATCAAATCAGTTGACATCAACAATTCAGCTAATTAAAGACTAATTATTGCTTGTGAATGAAGTCAGCATGTAGTTGTAGTTCCGAACTTTGTCATGGATTGAAAACAACAAACACTTGTTCAACAGAAATATTTCACAAGACTTTTTAAATGTCTTATGCCTCAAAATGTATTTGTACAATACATAAACATATTGATATATGATAAACAGTGGACAAATGTTACTGGAGAAATATGATATCACAATTTATGTTGTTATTGAATTGTTGCCCAGCATATAAACACACAGTACTTGTATTGCATGTGGATTCTTGGACTCAAATGCCCATTAATAAGGCGGGGCATAAACTATGCATGACTAGAGATGGCCCTCTTTCATGTTTTATGAACTTGATCTAGTCATGTATGATGTATGACTACAAATCTTCCTCTTATCAAGTGTCACAGTGTCTGACACATGTGTCCACCTGCCCCGTTTCTAAGCACAGATGACGATCGGGCACTTAACCATCCCTCTTGGCTGCGTGTGTTATGCTGTGTGTCTGGCACACTGCACTGAATATCTTCTATTCAGTGTGTCAGCTGCAGACTCAGTATGTGGCAGAGCTCGTCATCTGTAGGCCCGTGTGGTGGACAGCTGTTTGCCTGCTCCGCTCGGGCTCTGTCACGTTCACTCAGCGGGCCTTCCTTCCCCCTTTTAGACAATTAATCTGCCACCGACTGTACACAGTAATTGCCATCTCGTGTTGAAATGAGCCCAGGGACGGGGAACTGTGATGATCTGGACTGCACTGCTGCCCCTGTCACACCTTGCCTTGTATTCTCAACAGATCCAGGCCTATTAGCACTGAACTTCTGGGGCTGAACAGACCAGGGGGCTAAATTGTAATAGCCTACCTGTCTGTACTCTTATTAAACTTCCAGTCATTGCATCACATACGGAATGAGGTCCTTTTATTAGAAGGAAAGGGCATAATGCTTGCATAAAAGTAGTAGGAAAACCCTCCAGACACCATCATTTACCAGACAATTTCCAGCAATGAATGCATTTCCTTTTTGATCCCAGAGGTTTTTGGTGCTGCTTGATTTCCCCCTCTGCTGGCATCAAAGAGGCACTGCACCGTGAAAATGAAATCCTCTGCTGCATGTCCACACAGTAACTGATTGTCCTTAGCCTGAGGGACAATGTAAAACAACAGCTTGAAAAGAGTGAGCCTCTTTTCAAGCTGTTGTTTTATATTGTCCCTCTTGTGTGCAGCACATGACTCATGTAGAATAACGGAGTGACATCAGAGAGGGTGACGGAGCGTGAGGTATGAGGTCATGGTGTTTGTCGCCATGGTGCCAGGCTGGAGATGGAGGAGAGTTGGGAGTTGTGTTGACATTGTTAGCTGAAAATATGTTATTTCAGGGGAGCACTTTCACCCAAAAACACAATATTTCATACTCTGAAAAGGAAAACCCAACTTGTGTGGCTCAAGCAGTTGAGAACATGAGGTTTAAAGTTGTTATTTTGATTAATACTAGAGAGAAATCAATGGGTTGATTATTGAAGGTATATAGGTGTTTCCTGTGGCTAATGCTGATCTTGAGACATCAGTGTGGCTGACAACCCATTTATGATGCAGATTTTTCAGCAATGTTTTGTACTGGTTTTCTTTTTTCCTTTCTGATAAAATAAAATAGTTCAATAATCATAAATGACATACATTTTCTTTTAAATAAAATGTATGTAAACTTTAACTGAACAACACCTGTCTCTTTTATATAATTATGTAATCATATTAGTATATTATATATTCATTAATAAACTATATTTAATTGATAACTGTACTGTGTAACCTTGAAATATAAGCAAATGTTTGTTACATTCAAACTTGCGATGATTAAGGCTGTGAACAGGTTTTGGAGTATGACGGTAACTTAAATAATTATATTATAAATATATAAGTGCAGTGCAGACACATGTCTGTCTTGAAACAAAACAAAATAACTTCCTGTGTGCAGCGCAGGAACGACCAAGATATAAACACAACTACAATACTGAGAAACAGAGAGAGAGAGTCGTGTGGAGCCTGTGTGAACTCATTTTGAAGATGGTTTGAATGCAACAGACTTTTGTTTGTGTTTAAACGTTATGCTCTACAGGCTTAATGCTATACATACTGTACGTTATAATGTGTAATATCATTGAGAATCGTCAGTGAACTCAAGTTAAACAACTGACACAGATGTGCCGCTCGTCATCTCCAAATGAGTGTAGACAGTTGACACTTTCCCCTGGGATGAATGTAGACTGTCACCTCTTCCAACATCTTCACCCCCACCGTAACCTCAGTGTAGAGCGTGCAAATCAGCTGGGATTATGGATGCCTGCAGGCATTTCACATACGTGTGTTTTCATGTCTGTGGCTGCATGCTCTTACACTGAAAATTAACTACAACTTCTTCTACTATGACCACTGAGTAGAAATGAATGCATTGACTATATGAAGTCCTTCAATTTATCTCATGGCTTTAATTCTTTATAATCTATTTTGTATCTATATTGTTTGCACTGTAAAGGTCTACTCTTCTGCCACTTGTCCTCTGAAGTTAGTGAAAAGTTGGCATTTGTGAACCTCAGAAATATGTGAAAGCATATAAACACTGCAGTATGTCGACGGGAACACTGCTCTTTCCACATGTGGCGTTCATGGATGTGATCAGCAGCAGCAGCAGCAGCAGCAGCGGCAGCTTGTGTCCACCATATGTTTGGCTGACTTGCCCGCTGACATTCCAGGCAGCTGTGACCTGATACGCCCGTACACATTTTATCATGGTTAGCTGGTTACGGTCAACCTCCACACACATACTGTATGTACATCCTTGCATGACAGCATCACAAGCAACATTGCTACGCAAACAAACATGACTCACTTTCTGACATGGCTACGACCTCACGTTTTACAAACTAAATAAATAATACTATATAAATGTCTGTAATGATTGGAACCTTGTGCTTGTTGATGATGACATTTTTGTGATTTGTGAACAACACGTTTGTTCCTTGATGCACTTTGGGAAAGGCTCTGAACCTTTAAATGGACGGGATTATGGATAAACATCCATCCATCTTCTACCGCTTTATCCTTCACATGAGGGTCAGGTGACATAGGGCGAAAGGCGGGATACACCATGGTCAGTCCATCACAGGGCCACATACATACTCACACATCTATGGTCACGAGTCACAAGTGTCCAATTTACCTAATCCTCATATTGCATGTTTTTGGACTTTGGGAGGAAGCTGGAGAAAACCCACAAACACACAGGGAGAACATGCAAACTCCAAGCTCCTTGTTCCAACCGGGTTGCTAACCACTACACAACCGTGTGGCCCTATGGCTGAACAATTCATCAAAATGTTATCGAAATCGCATTACAACCTACTACAATTTACAAATCTTAGGAGGCGCAATATTTGTTGACAGAACAGACAGAATGTGTGTCAACATATCATTATAGATTATTTATTGTCTTGATCTACACACATCTTATTCTACAAACTGAAGAGAACATCTTTGTTCCTCACAGATCTGCACAAATATCACACAGTCATCCTTGTAAATATGTTTTTTGAAATGACATTGAGAATAATGATATAAAAAGTATATCTTGAATCATATCGCAATTGCAATTCCCGTCAAAATAATCACAATTAGATATTTATTCTAAATCGTTCAGCCCTATATGAGATCAATGGAAACGGTCGCCCTGAAATTATGTTCATCATTACAGAACATATACAGTACAATATATTTAAGAAGAAGATTAGAATTTCTTTAAGTTTTATTCAGTACTTGCTTTATTAACTTATAAAACACTGAACCAGGCTGTTGCTGAACGTATTACTCGCCCACAGAATGTTGAGCTTTAAAAGTACGGTTGATGAATCTGTTTGTGCCAGAATGAAGATACAAATGAACACGCAGTGAGTCGCTGAGAATTGCCCATAATCTAATTTACTATAAAAGCCCTTTGTCACGCCTGCCTGCCTCTGCCAGTGCTCACTCAGTGTTGCCAATTCACTGCAGTAATTGTTTTGTTTATTTCCAACATGTGTGTGTCTTGGAGCAGATTTGCACTTTGCATGTGTGCAATTACATGGATGACTGATGCGCTGGATGATTTTGGATTATGATATGTGTGTGTGTGTGTGTAATAAAGGGTGACTGAGAACTGGGATCAGTGATCACTGTTTGCCACGCTCTCCTACTCAGCAGATGAGTCACAGAACAGCACCAGCACTCATTGTGTGAACCTGCTCTTGTTTGTTTGTTTTTGGGAACTACTAACTACTCACTGTAACTGCTTCTCATACCTTTATCCCAGATCTTTCCTCTGGGTTATCACTGCAGACTTGTGTCACAGCACTCCTCCTCTGAGATAATCAAGCTGATCATGTTCAATGAAACAGTGCTAAGTGTTGACTGAGAACACTTAAGCATTCTTGGAAACTGGAGTCACATAAACAAGGAGTCAGATATAGTTTCCAGCTGAATGGGAGGACGGAGCTGTTGACATCTGTGTCATCTCATGTGTTCTCCTGCTCTGCTTCTGTTTATTCCTGTTTATCTGTGTCAGGTGTGCGCTCTGTATGTCTGTCTGTCTGTCTGTGTGTGTGTGTGCTTATTAAATGCAGCTGCACAAAGGTCTTAGTTGCGTTTATGTCCACATTTTTGCACCAAAGCCTTTCCAAAAAGGGTTTCCCTTGCAGTTTTTCCTTTTACTTTTACCCCGTCAGTTGCACAATCCTCGCCGATTCTGAGTTCCTGCAGAACAGAATGGGTGGAGATGTCTGGTCTCCTCAGGAAATTGCTCCCACATCCCAGACAAAAGTGTCAGAACATTCCCACACCCTTTCACAGACAAAGAAACTGAAATACATGTTGACATTTGACAGTAATTCTAATAAAACATGAAGTCATTTGCAGTAGTGGCACAAAATGAAATGATGGAAAACAACATTTCACTTAGCGATCGACCAGTCTGGGACTCTCTCTCAGGACAGTCAGATATATGATGCCCATATAGTTTTACCTTTATAAAATAGTACAGTACACAACAATTGATTTACAAAATTGCTCTACCATAAACATTCATCAAACAACACTTACGGTCCCTCCAATCTGCTTTATGTATCTTACATTGTACTTATGTGTATAATAATGATGTATTGACTAAATATTTACTATATGAAACTAAATTTGTTCTGGGGGCCCCTGCAACCCTCATGTGTAGGATAAAGCAGTAGATAATGAATGAATGAATGAATGAATGAATGAATGAATGAATCTCAAACCCTTAGTTTCACATTAATTTTTTTTACAAACTATAAAACAAGCTGTTGGTTTGGTGGTGAATGCATCATCATAAATGTGTTGTTATCAGCTTCATAGTTTAAAGCAGTCATTCTCAAAGTACACCCCTAGTGGGTTGTGGTGGTACTGTACGTGGGCTGTGAAGGGTCATTAAATAAAACTAAATTATTGATTCTAGTCTTGTGTGTTGATCAGGGTTGTGATTTAAGGTACGGCTGTGGACCTCAAGAGAATTCCCAGATTTCAAAGTTGTCCCCCGGCACTCTTTAGTTTGGGAATGGCTGGTTTAAAGGTTTTAAAAACCATTGTATTGGACTGATATCGGTATCGATTTAGGGTGTGACATCAGTATTGGACAAGAAAAAGTGGTATTGGGCCGATTCATTAAATAATAATCAGTCGATGCAAATCTTAAGAGTTACAGAGCCAAGTATCTATGACTTTAGAGGTTGAGAGGCCAGTCAGAGTTTATTTCTGTGGACTGTGTTTACAAGTGTGTTTATATGTGGAGGAGAGCTTAAGCCTGTGCAGCAGCGTCCTCGTGGTTCTGTTCTGTTCCGCCCTCCCCTACACTCTGAGGCAGTGTTTTGGACCTGGGCCCAGGACTCAGCCTGAGGCACGCTACTCTGCTCCAGCCTCTCCAGAGCGCCGACTCTCACTGACATTACATCAGCTGGGAGGACATAGTAGACCTTGTGTGTGTTTGTGTGTGTGTTTGTGTGTGAGTGTGTTGGAGTGCAGATGCTCCTTTCAGCTTCTAGTTCTGAGGCAAAACAAAGTGTTCTGCAGATCATCTCCATCTCTTGTCCTGGTCCTGAAACGGTACAAGTAGAAAAGGCACTCATGGCTGTGAGCATCATGCGAGGAATGGAGGACCTGATGGCGTCGGGCAGCCAGCTTGTCTGGGGCCTGGCGCATCAGACCCTGAGGAGGTGGTACAACGGAGGGCTGATGCCCGGTAGACGCTTCCTGGAAGCCTGGTTCAAGATTGGGAAATGCTACCAGGTATGGCACGTTGTCCAGCGGTGGGGACATAAACGACTGAATGTGATTAATTACTGATTGCCAGATGTATTTCTTTGGTTGGTTTTACATCACTTACACTACTTATGATCTCGCTTGAACTTTCCGCCAATTGAAGCGGGTCAGTCATTTGTGTGATTTGGCTCATTAGTGTTTGCTTGTGTTTATTTGTGGGACTGTGAGGAGGCACATGCTGCCTCTTGGTGAGTCACAGAGCCTGTGTTTTTTAACAAGGTTCTCTGTCTCCCTGCACATATGGCAGTCATTAGAAAGCAGCGTGACCAACTGTTTGATCTCAGGAGAATGTTCAAAGTCGCCTTTGAAATGCATCGTTGCTGGAACACCTGGACACCTGAGCACTGTTTGTGTGGTTAACACATCCTCCGTACATGCTCTCTGAGATTTCTTTTTTTTGTGGCATGTGACATTTGTTATGCATGTGCTTATTCTTAAGTACCAGAGAAAAAAGATAGTCTCTCAGAATCACCGTCTTGGTCTCAGAACCACTTTTTGAAGGTCTCCATCAGTCTTAGAGTTTTGTTTTTCTGGGTAGCCTTTATGTTTCACAGCACAATTCTATATGTTATCTATCTATCTATATATTTGGACATGGTTTGACGTAAGGAGAAAAGAGGAGGGAGATGAGGGATGTCACATGCAAAGATTCTGAAGGTGAATATAAAACCTTAATAGCTTGAAATCCCACTGTTGACTAAAGGTTTGTTTCTTTATGTGTCGACGTCATTGGTTCACAACAATGCAGCGTTGAAAGTGTTGAAAGGCTCCTAAAGCAGTTTTGCTGAAATGGTTAGTGTGGTTAATAATCTCTGAATAATCCATGGGAATTACTGCATATCAATTCAGGCAACTCCTATTGAAGCAATTTACGTGGAGGTGTTGTTTTCATTGATTGAGGGTGGCTCTTTTGAATTTCTATTCCGGCCAGTGAAACCTTTTGCTTCTTCTTGATCAGAAGAATCTGGAGATGTGGAGAGATTTAAAAAGCTCCTCCTCTTCTGCAGCTCACATTGTACATGGACATACAGTAGAAGGAGCGTTGTGCAGTGTTGAAATCCAGAGTTTTAGAGCAAAAAAATTAACACATTACCAAGTCTGCATGACTGCAAATGAAACCCTTTTTTGGTAGTAAGCTCTGCCCACGGAACTATAAATCTCACTGAGGTTCAGGGCGTTGAAGAACAGCAACATGTAAAAGTAGCTTTTACAGCGTAAAAGTGAAATGACAGCTCTGTTGTGGTTTGCCGAGGACAATATGTCCTCGTAGACTCTAGTTTTACACCACGGCGGAGAGCGTCTTTCCCCTCCTGTGGTCAAAGCTGGACGTCAAACGTGGCCGCCACTTTCCAGCACAGTGGCCAGGCATTTGGATGCCACATGTTTTTCATTGAAGTAAAAAGAAGAAGAAAATAAAAGGTGCCTGGGACAAATTCCTGGGCAGCAAAGCAGAATCAACAAACACAAACACTTGACAGTGAGGCTCTGCCTTGTGTTTCTGTAATCACACAGGAATCACATAATGCTGTATTGTTGTTTCTGTAATGAAAAATGAACGGTGGAATAAGGAAACTGATTTATTTGTCTCCTGGTCACTTACAGGCAGACTTTCATTACATTAAAAAACAAACAAACATTGGTTTCAGCATTTGTCAGGTTTTTCTGACAAAACACAGGAAGTTATTGTTTTCAGAAAACTAAAACAGCACTGTCAGCCCCAGTTTGATTTTAAGACGTAGAAATGTAAAACAGAGTATTCATTTAATTTGTTTTTGTGAGGCAAAAATAAACTTATGGGTTACATAAAAAAAAACAAGTATATAAATGTTTTTTTTTTTTTTTTTTTTTTTTTAATTTTCATGAGAAAAAGGGCTCTTGCAGACTCAAATCTCTAAATAAAAAGCCAAAACAAAGTATATCCTATCCTATCCATGTGTATCATGGTTAAATGAAAGTAAATAATAATAATATAGAGACAGATTTTCCTAAAATATAAGGGGAAAACCATCTTAATCCTTATGATAACCACAGACTATATTCTGTTCTAAGTTGTTTTCAAAAATTCCACTTCATTTTACCCAGATTCCCTGCAGATAATAATAGTTTAAAAACAAAAATACAACTATTTGTATGGCCCCTTTTATACATACATACATATACAAACAATACAACATACAAACAATATTTTAAAAGATAAGATACTGTCAAAAACGTATAAATAAGAGTATCGTGCTTTACAGTCTTGTTTGAAAGCATACAGGGAAAGATATAAAACATCTACTAAAGGCAGAGATTTAAAAACAGCTAGGGAAATACTTTTATTCAAGGTCAATTTAAGTTTGTTAATTTTTGCAAATGTTTGGAACCACTGTGCAATAAAACCATAGACATGTGCAATAAAACTGTAGGTGTGTGTGTGTACCTATGTGTGTATATGTATGTATATACATATATGTATATATGTGTGTATGTGTATATGTATGTATGTATGTGTATACATGTAGATGTGTATGTATGTATGTATGTATATATATATAGGTGTTGTGTGTATGTAGGTATACATACATATATATAGCATGGGTCACTTTCATTTTTATTTTTATTTTTATTTTTATTTTTATTCTTATCTTATTTTATTCTACTCTCTATTTTTAACAGTGCTGTGTGTGGATGCTGGAGATGTTAATTTCCCCGAGGGAACCTCCCAAAGGGATTAATAAAGTCGTCTGTCTGTCTGTCTGTCTGTCTGTCTGTCTGGCTACTGTCTGCCACAATGTCTTATTTCTACCACTAGTGGGCAGCACAATCAAGAATATAAAATTCACACAGTGTCTTTAATGAACAGAGTAGTGTCATTTGAATTTGTACCACTTCTTACACATGTTTAAATGATCATAATATAGGTCTGGATGTCAGCGACAGCTCAACACACTGCAACATGACGCCAATATTGTTCATCACCACACAATAGTGTTTCTGTGTATGGAAGGCTGTTCTGCTGACTGCAACAGGCTGATTCTTCAAACTATTCAGCTGAAACAAAGGGATGGAAATTCAATTACAGTATGCAGCAGCACATCATTGTCCTTTAGTGTGGCGAGTGTGCGGGAGAGGAAAACGTGGGATGATAACATTGCAGGGATTTTGATCAGAGTCGTGTTGATGCAGAGGAAAGACGTGGGTGAAAGTCAAGCAGTGCAATGTTGCACTCATAAAAATGTGATTTATGGCCGAACTATCTTGAAATTAAGGATGATGTTCTTGTAATGACTTTGATCCCTGAGGTGGACACATGCCTGGTGGCAGTTCATACCTTGTTTTTCATTTAGCACAAAGACAAATATGACATTGAGGTGAGTCACCATTGCACTCACAAAAAAGAGGCAGCCATTTTATCCCCGGGGCTACAACACTGAAAGGACATCTGTGTGTGGAGAGGCACAGGTAGAGGTGGAGACTGAGCCTGTCGTGTCTCATGTGGTCTTTTTTTTTTTTTTTTTACCCCCTTTAGATGACTGAAGGCCGTCTTTGCCAGGTTCGCCTTCTCGACGGCAGGGATCTGGAGTTGCTGGTGCAGGTAGTTTGTCCGTTTTCATTCATTTGTTCTTTACTCTGTGAAGCAGACACAGTATATTAGAGTTACCTTGATTTCCTGCTTTAATTTTCCATTGTGTTTTAAAGGTCCAGTGCGTCAGGAGGGTTTATGTTACTTCTAGCTCTTGTTTGTACCCAAATGTTTAAATTTGGGTACTTTTGTAAGTTGCTTTGGATAAACGCGTCTGCTTAATGACATGTAATGTAATGTAACAACGTTTTTCCAGATCCTTACGGTTCATGGAATGTTTCACGGCAGCATTTTATTATTTATAAATCTTTATCATTCAATGGTTCAATGTGGACTTTTATTGGCAGAAATTGATAATACTACCAATATTGATATTTGCGTAAGTGTATTGTCCCTTGAAAATCAAAACGATTTGGTTTCACAATATTGTCGGCATGATATCGATATCGGCATCTATTGGCTTTGAAATGTATTATCAGAAATCGACAACCACACCAATATCTGCGGATATAACCACAACACGACTACAACAGTAGACTAAATAGGCTGCTACCTCAACTATTGTTTTTTTTTATGTTTATTTATTTTGCTCAATGAAGAAAATGTACTGTATATCTACGTCTGCTGCGACATGAATAGGAAAAATATTATGTTACTCTGACTACAGAAGAGACTAAATGACCTTTGCAGTTGGGCGCAGAGAAAAAGCCTGAACACTCCCGATATATCAGCATTAAGTCCAACGTCCTCGTTTGTGTCTTACTACACAAACGAGGAAGAATAACATAATTTCTGGTATGCTAAGGTCTCCATAGTTCCCTGAAGTTGTCGAGAAAGTCAGGAGTGAGCGGAGGAGTCCTCCGTTTGTCGCAATTTACAGTCTCACTATCAGATGTTACTAATTCTTACTAAACTTGTCTCCTTTGCTCTCGACTCTCCAGCCCAAGTTGTTGTCTCGTGAGCTGTTAGACTTGGTGGCCTCACATTTTAACCTGAAGGAGAAAGAGTATTTTGGATTGTGCTTCATAGATGACACGTAAGTGGGTTTGCTGATATTTTTAACGTTGACACACACAATTTAAAAATGTTTCTTGTGATTCATTCATTTACAGAAGGTAATAGAGGCCTTAGAAGATGAGAGAAGAGGAAAAAAAGTGACAAAGCTGTATTCACCGCTGATGATTTATTTGTTTATTCCTTGCCAGTGGCCAGAATAAGTGGCTCCAGCTGGATCGTAAAGTCCTTGATCATGACTTCTCCAAGACCTCTGTGCCTTTGGAGATCAAATTTCTCGTGAGGTGAGTGCTCTCATTAAATAAGCTTTCCCAACATGTAATATTAATGTGTGTGTGTTCTTTCTCAGTGTTTTTCATGTAAGACTGAGACATATTAATGTGGTTTTGTGAGCTCAATGGCTTGTAATGGCCAGCAGGTGGCGGTGATGGAACACAGTTTAAGTCCTCCTGTGTGACTGACAGTGTACAGTAAAATTGCACACATGATGAAGTCTGCAGATATTTGCAGAAACACAGGCAAAATGCCCTGTCATTGTGGACTGTGCTGATGCTCTTCACAGGTTTTATATCGAGAAGATCACCTACCTGAAAGAGAATACAACAGTGGAGCTCTTCTTCCTGAATGCAAAGTCACTGGTGTTTAATGTAAGTGTTTTTGGATATGTATTTCCTAGATATTTATTTTTGTTGCATCTAATAACCAAATCCGGCACATCCTAAATCAATGATTGCCTTATCAGGTGATTATGCCTAATCTGACTATTAATCAGCTAACATCTGAGAAACAGATTTGTATTTTAGCATATATCATAAATTCCTGCCTTCTTTACATCAAGTAATACTGCATACACATCATTTATGTACTTATAGGCTGCTACCCACAATATTAATACTGTCTTTAAAAACTCCTTGAGACCACATGGTACACGTTCAAACTGTTATTATTTGCTACTTTCAAGTGCTGTTAGGAATTCTGCACTTTAACTTCTCAACTTTGTGCGTCTCATTCAAACGTGTGATTTACACAAAGCAGAGACCCGACTCAACAATCACTGCAGTCACTTAAAGCAAGAAATGCACTCACCGATCTAGGGTTTATGATTTAGTTAATTATAACTGAACATTGTTATGTGTTGTATTTTCAAAAAGTGTTAGGAATAACTTGCTGCTGTCTATAAGCATTTAAAATGCTTATAGACTACCGTATATCTCTTATATATCAATGAACATACATCTACGTTGTTTTTTAAATGATGTGGTAAAACTAGTAGAAAATTAAGTTAGTAAACGTGAACATGGAAGTGTCCGAGTCGCACGTGAATGCAGCAAGTGATCAAACGTTGCAGTGCTTTTTTTTCTTTCGCGGGGAGAGTACACTGGTCACCATGGGAGACGGAGGCTGTTGAACCTGCTTTCAGACCGTACCACTTTAGCGACAGGGGCTGTGATTTAAATCGGGAACTTTATGTGCTGCCGCTTGTAGTTTTTCGTTTGTCGAAAACGCAGTGATAACTCGGGTTCTGATAAACTTTGTTCGGTTTACTTAACAGACCGTTTTAACACAATGTTGTCTCCGCCGCGTTGGTTCAGTCGGTAACGGTGGGATCGAGGTACGGGACGGGAAGATTTGCTCTCAAGTCAAGTGTTTCGGACAGACTGCACTTTGTGTGTGAGTGTTTTCCTCTACAAAAACGGCTAATTTGACTCTTTTTTGCCACAGGAGACCATCGAAGTCGAGAGCGAAAATGTTTTCAAGTTAGCCGCATTCGCATTGCAGGTAAGAAAGAGTTTTGTCGCAGGCTTTGCGGGCGATAATTTTGTCACTCATTTCCAATGAGAGTAAAGGCAGTCCGGGAACACGCATCATTTGAAAACAGTTGTGTCGTCAGGGCGCTGTGGACTGAGCTATTGTGAAATAAACTCACTCCTTTACAGCCACGCTGCTTTCTGCTGTGAACCTGTGCTTCCATGCAAAGGTTAACGTGAAGACATTTAACATGTGGTGACGTTTGAATGTGTGGCGCTAAGTGCAATTAAGCTGGCAGCTAACATATTAGCAGGCTTGTCAATTCATTTTTGAATAATGCTCTGACTAACTGCCTTGCTCTCTGTTTTCTAGGAGGCCAAAGGAAGCTACAGCAGGTAAGAAATGATCAGTATTTTAACGTGAAAAGAGATGTCTATGTCACATCAAGGTTATCACATGATCCAACCCCTTTCATATATTTGTGTGGATATTTTGACAACCACATTCCCACTTCATATTAAAAAACAAGAGGGAAATAGCCTAATACAATTGCTATACAATATACATGTGTTTTAAATATTTTTTTTGGCATAAAAAAAAGAATCTGTGTGCACTGAAACCCATAGTATCTGCAGGAAGTCTGAGCTGTATATATTATTTTAGATTAAAAAGCTTTTTAAGGTCTAGTGTGTAACATTTAAGAGTCTATCACTTTATTTTCCTGCCAATCTCAGCTGACATAGGGCAAAAGGTGGGGTACACCCTGGACAGGTCAGCAGTCCATCACAGGGCCACATACACAGACAAACACCTATCCACTCTCACATTCACACCTATGGTCAATTTAGAGTGTCCAATTTGGCTTATCCCCAAGACTGCATGTTTTTGGACTGTGGAAGGAAAGTTGAGAACCCCGAGAAAACCCCCCCAACTCAATGCAGAAAGGCCCTTGCAAAGGCAAAAGTGCCAAACTACACCACCATTTAGGAGGCTTTATTGGCAGAAACTGTCCTTAATGCATGTTTGTCAATTTATTCATTTCTGCCACATGAGACATATTGTGAGTCACTTGAACCAATCCCAGTTGACACAGAGGGAAAGGCGGGGTACACACTACAGGTTGCCAGGTCACACAGAGATGAACCACTACTAACCTTTACATTCACACCTTTGGGCAATGAAGGACAATTTATTTTGTACAGGACTGTTCAGGAGTATTAGGAGAAAACCCATACAATTCAGAAAAGCTCTTGTTCCATCCAGGTTGTGAACCCAGGGCTTATTCCTGCAAGGCAACAACATTGTTTAATTTTTCAGCTGGTTCTGTTCCCATTACAAAGGCAAATCTCAAATAAACTATAAGTTGTAAACAAAGTCATGTGATCAGCACTGGCACTTCAGTTACTGGGCCGACGAGTAGGTCAGTAAAAGATGAATTGCTTACAATTTCTGCATCATGGAGCATCGTCAGTTTAATGTCCCTCTCTACCACTGCTATGGTGGTGATGTCTAAGTAGGTGGCCGGTGATAATGGAGCGGGCTACACATTCTGTGTTATCAAGGAAAAATCAATACGAGAATGAGAATAGATGGAAGTATGCCGGACTTATGACCACATTCCAACTGATGAAAACCATGTTTTTTTTTGACCGGGGGGAATGGGGTATAATTGTTACACACTGGACCTTTTAATGCAATCAATACATTTAGTTGTTTTCCTTAATTAATGAATGAAATGCTAAGTCATCTGTATTTTTTATGTAATAAGTATTATTTTTTTTTTTTATCCCCTTTGGAACTTTGAGGCCCCCTGTGGTTGGCAACGTTTGCACTAGTTGTTATTGGTATTTTAGCAGTGGACATAAAAATGAATTAGCGTTTACAATGAACTATAGGGATGTACTGCTGCATGTTCATTTTGCAACATATGTAGATATACCGTTTTTTCATTTTTCAAAATAATAAGTCAAGGAAGTAGCAGCCTATTGTTTTAGTCATTATTCATATTGGGGGATCTTGGCATCCCTAATTAACTACAATTTGCAGTGAATGCACACCCGATAAATTTGCTGTCTCTGCCAAAGAAGCAAACGTGATTTGTGAAGCTCTTGGGTCAGTGCACAGTGTGTAAATAATAGTTGTGTACAGTCAGTTAATACTAAACTCATGAATTTTATTTCACCTTGTACTTCCCTTGGTTAATAATTTCCTTTATGAATCTCTCGTGACATTGCTGCCATACGCTTGGTCCAAAGGTTGCAGTTTAAAATCAGAACACTTGTTCTTTTGTCTCACAATGATGTAGACCTGCAGGTAGATGCAAAGTGACTGAAATGAAAAAAAGTTAGAGTGGGGGCAAGCATAGAAGTCAAGAAGGCAACAGCCTATCCAGCCCACTGTGTATGCCAATGTCTGATAATACATTTTAATGTCAATACTGACCAGTGCTGACAGATGATATTGTGCTTCCATGTTATTTATCAGTATCTCGTACAACCACACTTGAAAATGTGTTGGGATTGCATCAGGTTTTCATAAATGTCACATTGCTTGACAAAAACAGCCAGCACACACCGTACGTTCTGCTCCATGACACTTGTTGCAGATTCTGTACCAAACCAAGCCTCCATAATCTGTTCAGTAGAGTAGAGAAGACTGTGTTTTCATAGTGGGCTTTGCTTTCAGAGGCTTGAGCTGCTGATAAGGTATGTTTTTTTTTTGGCCCAACTCAGGAGTGAAGGTCATTGGTTGCCATTGGTAAATATTACACTTTGAATGAGTGGCTGAGCAGGTCGAAGCAGAACAACCTGTGTGTTGTCCCTAAGCTTTGCCTCTGACAGCCCCCTCTAGCTTTTATGTGAACACAAAGCTTTGTGCTTTGTAAGGAATTGTGTGTGTGTGTGTGTGTGTGTCATTTGAATGGGGATATATGCAATGCTGAAAATGCTCTGTGACTTCTTGTCAGCCTCTACCTTTGTTCTCTTGCAAAATAAAGATAGGTTTGAGCTACATTGTGCTTATTAACTGTCCTGCTATTAAGGACTGTGATTGACATGATGAATGTTAATTATGTATTTCAGCTTTAGTATAGACTTATGTAGCTTAGTGTTTAGACTGTGAGCTACTTAATCATGAAGTATGGTGTGCAGTTTGAACTTTAGGTTTATGTGGGTGTGGGGATGGGCCTGCTTTGTTTTGACTCTGAAAGCACAATAAAAGACAACCTGCCAAAAAATCTGGTGTAATCAAGAAGAATGGGAGTGTGTTTAAATATTTTTCTTACTTGCACAGATGCAGTTTTTCTCCTCTCACTTCATTAATGGTTTTCATTAAGTTGTGATACTCTTGGGCCATTCCTTTCATGTCTGTTGACAACATTTTAAAGCATATTTGTATTACATTACGTTTCATTACATTACATGTTTTCTCTTTGAATGTGTAGAAAATGGTCAAAAAATTCTGTCCTCAAACGTAAGGTTCATTGCACGACTGGGTCTAGTATCAAACACTATTGTTGAACTGGTGCTTCCCCCATTTCATCCTCACTAGTATTTATTTTCATGAATGATGTGCTTTTTTCTGCTCCTTTGATGGAACCAGCCTGGTAAATCCCCTATAGCATGTAATACAAGTGTGTCTCCTCTACACTTAATCAGCAAAGGGCCCTGCAGCAGTGAGATTAGCTGTTGAGGAGTTTGAGAGACCTCGTCCTCCTTAAGAGGGATGAGCCAGACCCACTGTCCAATGGTAGACAACTTGGCGTCACTGCAGTCATGATGTTGTGGTGTGTGAGCCAACCCCCTACTGTTTATGGAAATAATGCACCATCAGATTTTACATTGTTCTTGTACTGTCACTGAATTCCTTTGCTTGATAATCGTTTCATCTTTTTCCTACCATACTGATGCACTCTTTATTGCCAAATAAAATAGGAAATCCCTGTTTTAAAATACAATTTTAACTGTAGCTACGGTGAGATTTTATTCCTGTTCACTTATCACCAGTGAGTTTTAGACTTTTGTCTGGGCTACCATGTTTTAACAGCTAGTAATTTTAAATTAAGTTTGATCAACACAATGTCATTTGTGTTCTAATTGTATCCACATGAAACCAATATTACACCCAAACAGTTTTAGACCTTGGTTCTATTTGCAGGTGTAGCCTCTAGTTAGTGGTTCATTCACAGCAACAGGCTCTTTCATTTTGCTCCCTCCGCAGTCACCACGTCTCAGCCCTGTGGAATAGCTGACACATGAGTATTATCTCTCCCACACTGAGTAGGCTGCAGTGGGCTGGGTTGTACTGGGTGTAGGATTTGCCCCATGCTGCAGGCTGCTGGGAGATAACAGACACAGTAATGAATTCCAGATTGCTGACAGGGCAGCACGGCTGCAGTGTAGATCACCCCGACTGCACTGGGCCCCAGCTCCTCATAAAATGTATGCCATCAAACACACAGCGAGGTGCCGTGGCAGCAAAACCCAGTCAAGCTCAGAGAGGGAGCTATGGGGGAGAGCGATTCAAGTGCCTGTGCCCTTGCAGTGGCTCACCTTTGTTTTTGTTTAGTAAGCTGTTTCACTTAACTGGATCATTATGGATTTGTCCTACCATGGTAGCAGGAGTTAAATTCCGTTAGATTTCGATTGAGGTTCATAAAAGAAAAAAAAAAAAAACATAAGGTCAAATGTCTCTTGATGGTGCACTAGTTGAAGGTGTTCTAATAGTTACAGTATTTTTCTCAAATGGTGGGTTACAGTAGTAGTTGTACAAAGAGTAGGTCACTGGTGCCAAATTGAGTAGGTCAGAGATTTAAAAAAAAAAAAAAAAAGCATAAAAAAGTTCTTTTTTAGGAACCCCTTTTGTGACATGTGACAGTGTGTGTGGCATTAGTCTTGCTAAAATGTTATATATCTGTAACGATGAGTACTTTGCTGGTACATGAGTCAAAGTTGCTCTAATAGCTCACATATATAGTTACTTAGCTGGTACAATAGTTGAAGGTGTTGTTATAGTTTATATTGCAAAAGACTTAGGTAGTACTCTAGTTGAGGATGTTCTAAAACAAATGATTTCTGACCTACACATCTTAGGTTTGTCTGAGAGGCCACTGATTGTTTTCAATATCCCAGAGGCTTGTACAGTACTTTTCAACACAGGCAGGGGCTGCCAAGTGTTTGTGAATAGCTTTTGTTCAAGTCTCCAGTGGACCGACCCGCCAACCCTGAGCCCTTTTTGTCCAGCACAATGTGTAGACTCAGAGCTCCCTCCTACACGATGCCGCACTGACTCATAGTTCACTATCAGGGACCTTGACAGTGACAAACACCACAATTTGTCCGTTCAGATAACGTGGTCAGTTGCTCTGTTGCTTTATTTTAACTTTTGAAGCCTGTGCTTAATAGAACTGTATGTTCGGCATCTGTCAGGGTGTGATCACTGGCTGTGCTATGAAGCTGAATCGCCAAACTTTAGTTTGCCTACAGAACAAAGGGAAAACTGATATCTACAATGCTGTTGAGAACCTGCATGAAATGAATTTGATATTTTTAACAAGATTTTTGCCAAGACCTTTTACTCAAAGGCATTGCATCTGCTTTTATAAATGAATTTTGGCAAGACATAAATAAAGTTCAAGTTTGGTCTTGGCAAACAGTACTACTCTTAAATCTGTAGATAAGAAACCTTTTCTAAAGGTTTGCAAATATTATTCATTGCTACCATGACTTCAGATAAAAATTCAAACCACACTGTGAAAACTAAAACACATGGAGAGCCGTTCGCTACATATTTTTAGACTAGATTTTCTTGAGTAAACATTTACCTTGACTTTTCTTTTGATACACTTGCTGGTATTGAATACATGGGAGTCTTAACCACTATTACTATCATAGGATTCAGTTTCACTTGGTTAGGATTCCTTTGGTGTTAATCATGCAGGCCATTTTTATTAAAGTGTCTCCCCCGAAACAAGTAGTTAAAAAAATAGTTTATTCAATGTTGTTTGGTGGACATAGGATGTCTAGATAAACAACTGTTCAGGTTTTTTAAAGTTTGGTTTTATGAGGGGCTGACTACCACAAGGGTGTCGCTGATGCGCACCCCAGGAACCAAAGACAGCTTTCACTCACTCTCTTATTGGCTGCCACACAAAGATTTTAACAAAAGGCTTGCCAAATAAAATCTACACCCATTTCTTGAGAATGTGTTTGCAGTTTTATCTTGCTGCTAAATAACATTTCAGTCTGGAAACTGGTGTTTGTGTCACTTAACGTGCTCACACCCTGCACCAAAGTCCAAAAACAAAATCACATCACACAGGAGTTGCTGATCCATTGTGGCCTCCATCAGTAACTTCAAATGTGTTATTTTATGACTTCAGTGTTTAAATTCTTTCTAATTGACCTAAGTGACACAATCTACAAAACAAGGCAGCAATAGACCTACAGCTCCTGTGTCCTTGCAAGCTAAATATGCAAATTGTCTTTGCAGACTTCAGTGAGGGAGAGTGAATGATTTACAAACTTTGGATTTTATTAATTGAGCCTTTTGTTCAGTGGCTAAAACCAGTTTTCCTTTTTCTCCCCTCAACAAACCAGGCAACCATGACCTTGCACTTCCATTTGATTGGTGTGTTGTTTAAAGTGTGGCCTAATAATGTGTTGAAAGAAACCCATTTGAGAGAATCCATTTGAGACGTGTTCGCATCTCAACCACTGGAAATACTCTGTTTAGTTTACTTGAAGTGTCGTGCCTTCGAGGCTTTTGCAGGTGAATCGATAGAAACGTCCTCAATGGACCTACTCGCTGTAAAGTCACTGGCTTTATTTACAGACTGGGCTCAATCAGACTTTCAACAGACATTAAATTAGGAAGCTGGCAGGATAAAAGTCTGTTAAATGAGCAGTTTCATTTTCTTTGGACATTCAGTTTCTCAGCATGAGAAACTGCACTTCCTTGTCCATCTCAATGACGGGTATAGAGAGGGTAGTTTTTGGGCAGCCTGCCTTTCTGATAATGACTTGCCTATCACGGGAATCCGCGCTGTGAAAACAGAAACTACTGATTTAATGCCCACTGGTGTCATCAAAAGTTTAGAGATTCATGGGAACATGGCTTGATTTCTGGCTGATAGCCAGTCACACTATGACAGATTAGTCAATGTGATAGAGAAAGAGAGAGAAAAAAAAAAACATGTTTCCACCAAGTGGAACGGTTCAGTACAGTAGATAATGTATTTTTTTTGGTACTCTTTCCTTGGGATACCAGAGTGAAAGGTTACAGTACGGTTAGAGCGGCTCCACCCATGACAGCCAGCTGATTGGGCAACAGGAACACGTCACTCCCTTGCGATTGGTGTAAATATCAAATATGAAGTCATACGCCCGCAGTCAATTCACATACGAAGCTTGATGAAAAAAGAGACCCTGTCCTCCATTGTTGTCCGTTGTGTCATGTTCTATGGCACAGTTTGTTTTTGTTACATTGGTATGACGTTGTGCTACACGGCCATCAGGCACAGCCCACACCCCACCCACTAAACTATACCATGTTGGAAATCTAGCATTAGACAATTTTTATTATGTGTGGTGGTGGGAGACTTGTATCAGTGGCGTTCACACATAACGTACAGCTCTTTTAGTGTAATGTGTAAAGCAACCAAATCAAAATGTCTCTTGTAATGGATGTGAATGGTTAATGTATCGTTTTATTTGTTTTGTGTTTGCTTTTGTGTAGTGCGGAGACTGCCAGGTCTGACCTGAAGGAGCTGCCAGTTCTACCAACCAGAGTTTTAAGGGAGCACCCATCTCTCAATTACTGGTAAGATATCTGAAGTTCTGTGGGGAAAGTAAACAGTCTCACAAATACTTTTCAGTTAATGCTGGTGGGGTTTCTCCATAAATTTGCTTACAATTCAGCTGTCACATTACCTCAATGGTTAGTAACACCTAGTGGAAGACAGTGTTTCTACTCGATAAAAGGTGTTTGGGAGTCTTTGGTGCATTTAGACTTGCCTGGTACTTAGCAGACTGGGTTTGCCTCTAAAGAGGTCACTAATTAATTCCTGGGTTGTGTTAATTACGTTTGCCCATTAGGCCTTAAAGAGCAGAGGGAGGTGCTGCCAGACTATGACTGAATGAAGGACTGCTGTCTGTCTCCCCTAACTCCACACTAGGATAAAAAGCACTCACATTGCAATAAAAGGCACTCACAATACGTTGATAATCGGTGAATTTCCATTATTGGTATAATTGTAAGTGGGGGGGCGGGGGTCTTTTATATTTCCCGGATTGACTTGTAAAATGCTGTCTAACTGGTCATGACTTACTACAATAAATAAATCTTTAAGAGTCCAAAGAGATGTCATTGTGTTGTCTGGCATTTAAAGATATTCATTTAAATTTTTCATTTATCACAATTACTGTATATATTGAATCAAGATCATTTTGATCAGGATTTGTGAAATTCATATTGTCTCATGCCTATGAGCAGAAGCAGCTACACTTTGACAAAATGTAACCATCAAAGCTGTTCTCCAAAGCACTGGAAGTTGTTTTGTGCTTTTGTTATGTTCATTATACGTTTTTTGCAACATTTCTTTGTTGCCTAAGCAATGTCCTCTAAAATCTTAAGGCTATGATGAGGCTTGACAAAATGGTTAATAATTAATATCTCTGTTTTTGGGATATTTATGTGTATATCTGAAAGTGTGAGTGATTTAGTTGATCACATGTATGTCTTAATCAAATATATGTATATATGTTTTATTTATTTATAGTATGAAGTAAATATGATTATCAACACATCAGCCTTTAAAAGTCATCACAGATACCTTGATGAATGAAATCAAGGCAGTGCAGACCCATTTCTGAAACAATAAATGTATATATTGTATTGTTTTATTATTAACAATAATATTGTCAAGCATAATTATTCTGGTTGGGACAATTGTCTCATGAAAGTTTCATATCATCCTAAGTAGGGCTTCAACTGATGGTTATCGATTTTTTTTTATAAATTGTTTGGTTTGACAAATTTGTTTCTCAAATGTCTAATGTCTAATTATTCAGTGTTAAGGATGTCTTTGAGAACTTGTTTTAATTATTAAAAAAAACCCTCAAAATAATCAATCGATTATCAAAATAGTCATAATAGATTCATCTTTGCAGCCCTAATCCTGCTGCTCCACACTGCTGGTTATCGCTCCTCTGCTTGCCCCTTCTTTATTACTCTAATCATAATCTGAAATTGCTGCAGCCTCTGAGGTGACTGCATAGAGTTTAATATCCACATCAAAAACGATAGCCCTATGTTTCATGCAAGACTACATGTGCATGTCCGTCTTTCTGTCCGTTTGGTCTCAGTAAGTCTGCAGTTTTAGCAAAGTAATGAGAATGGATGGTCACAGTGGTAGGTAGATGGGATGTACTGTATTTGCATGGGATGAGGATGAGAGCCATCAACAGGCCAGTGGGGCAGGCTGCATTTTCTGCATGAGCACACACAATGAGTATAAAAGAATGGGCCCTCTCACAACGATCCCTCTGTGGCTGGAATGTGTAATACTTGGTGGATTCTTCATTAAATGCTCTATCTTTCTATTTGCAGTGAGGACAAAGTGATTGAACACTACAAGAAATTGAAGGGGCTGACCAGAGGACAAGCCATTGTGCAGTAAGTTCTGGAAACATTATTACAGTATTCTTATATTTTTCATCATGTTTTATTTTTTCCAATCTTGGATTCTACAGTTAGTTTTCTACATTATGCCTCTGTCTTAAACCTCATGTGCATGCACTGTGGAGGCTGCTGTCACAAGAGGTGACTGCTGTCACTGTGCCAGAATGTGTTATTAATTAGAGGAGGTGTGCTTAGTGGAGGCAGCCGGCCAGCCTTGGGAGGATCTCGGTCCTCCACTGTATTTTTCCTGGGAGTGTAACTCAGTGCAACCCAGGGTCATTCACACTGCTATGATTTGTGCCCTTGTACTGATCAATGGACTTTCCCTCCCTCTGTCACGGCCCTGAAACAAATCGATGAACTTGTCACTGCAAATGATTGTGGCTTCTCATTGGTGGTAGCTTAAAAGCCATTTTGTCTGTCATACAACAGCCACCGGTTGACAGTGATAAAATGTAAGTAAGGTTGACTTTCTTTTAATCTGTTCCTCTTCTTTTGAAGGTATCTGGCCCTGGTGGAGTCTTTGCCAACATATGGAGTCCATTATTACCCAGTGAAGGTAACAGTGATGCCCTGAGTAAAACAGTAGCTTAAGCTTCTACTGCATCCATGGTACTACATTTTCATTTAAAAAGGGGCATTTTAAACCAAAAACTGTCTGTGTTTAGATGAGAATTCAGCTCGGTTTGACCAGACATTTGCATCCATACTAAGCATACTGTATATCACGGGATCATTCACATACAGTTGGCTTGTGAATGTCAACAAGAAGCTGATTGTCTTGTTTGCAGTTTGTTTGCTTTATAAAAAAAAAAAAAAAACATCTGTGAGGAAGTTTTAATGGTAGGGTTGAAATGATATATACATATATATATATATATATATATATATATATATATATATATATATATATATATAGATATATATATATATATATATATATATGAGTTTCTGTACACAAATGCACAAATCTTGTAAGATCTTGAAATACTTGCACACACCTAAGGAGCACAAATAAGTTTGTTTTCCCTATTGTTATAGCAAAACAAGATGACATCACTTATGGCATTGGCATTGCACTGTTGTGCTTCTAGGCTGGGTATTTTGAACTTGATGGCAGTGTTTGAGTTATCACTCATGACTGCACTGTACAGTTGTTCTGTGTCATTATATTAAATAAAATGTAACTACTTTATGGTACATTTTAACATAACATGTAATGATGTAGGTTAGAAAGGATTTGTTTTTCATAACCAAGCAAAAATAACATGGAAATCAGTAGTGATGCCCAGCCCTAGGTAATGGAGCAACTGATAAAAACTTATCAGGAAGCCAAAGTGGGAAACTGCATCATTGATTTTTTGAAATATCTCTGTTTCTGCCAGTCCAGACTGAAATACAGCCCTTTTTAAACAAGCTTCTCCCTTTTGGAGGCTTGAAAATGCCAGGGTAGTGTAGATGTCCAGTGTATCTGGAGCAGAATTTATCCTTTTATAAAAGAAAGGGGAGTTATGTGGATGTTGCCCTCAGAACAACCCTCTGTCAATATGCTGTCCTCATTTCTTTTCTTTTTCCTTTAGCTAAAGCAGCTAAAAATTAACACCAATCTTTTCTGCCTGGGTGGGATAAACGATTAAGACAGGACTCCCTTTCAGTCATTGCAGAATACATTATGTTTGGTTTTGCATGATCTAAGCAACTCCTCCAGCTTCCTTTACTTTTACTTGCATCTGCTAACTTTCCCTACAAGCCTATTAACTCAAGGTGTCTGAAAAGATCAAACGTTAATGTTAAAATAACTCAGTCAGGCTTGCAGAGGTTTTAAGGCATTTAATGCATCTGATCCCTTCTTTGCTGTGAGTCTGATGTGGTAATTGCTTCAGTAACAGGCCTTCAGGCCTTTGTTTTTTTCTTGCTGATTTTCCCCTAATGAATCCTAATGAACGATGGTGTGTGTGCGTGTGCTTGCCTTCATGCAGGACAAACAAGGAATACCGTGGTGGCTTGGAGTCAGCTACAAAGGCATCGGCCAATACGATTTGCAGGATAAGCTGAAACCAAGAAAGGTAGATTAAGCTCTTTTTAAATCTCTTGTATTTGGTCAGCTGTTTTAATTTCCAATTGGAATGTTATTATTTTCCTATTGCTGTCTTTTTTTATTTGATTTTCATGGCATCCCTTCTCATTGGTGACACAGATTTAAGGTCACCAAAAGTAAAAGTCATTATTATTACTTAGTTTTTTACTTGATTATTCAAGTTGTGTTTATTATTGAGGAATGCAAAATGTGTGGGTGGGTTTTGAAAAAAGCATTGTAATTCATTAGACAATACTTCCATAAATTAAGTATGTTATTTATGGTCTAACTGTGTCTTTAGAAGGGCAAATGCTAAGCTTACTAATTACATGTTTGTCACCATTTCAGTCTGATGCCCTGTGTTATAAATCACCAGTTCAAATCTCAGTTTCCAGCCCCAAGCCTCTTGTTAGATGGTTCGTGGTGCTTTGTATTAGCTGGTTAATGATCCATCCAAATGGTAAATAGTAAGTAGTAAAGACTCTGTTTCTCATGGGAGGAAAAAGGAACACAGATGGGAAAAATATTTTTGGAGTATCAGTACAGTGAGAACAGCTGTGTGAAGTCAAGGCTGAAGATTTATCAGCAAATACATTCAGGACCAACAGTGGAATCACTTGCTCATAAATACACAAATAACTATTCAGACAGAGAAAAATAGGGAAAACACTGACCCTTATTCTTTTTAATAGTTCTCATCAGGCCAAATATTGGAATACACTCTCCCGTGATGCAGTTTGTTTGTGATTCTGGGACTTATAGATTAGCTTTGTATACTTGACAAAAAAAGTCCCAACTTATCTCGAACTGGCTGTTAGCAGCCACTGACCTGACTTTCTGTCTGAAATAAGCAGAAGCCAAATTTACTCTGATTGGCCGGCTTCTGGGAGCCTGTGTGCACCACGTCATCTTGTTACCACCATGTTCGTCCTGCAAACAAACTGTTAAACTAAGTAAGGGATTTAACTAATAAAAATATATATGTTAAAATTTCAGAAAATGCACCCATTCAAATTAGAACCCGACTCTGGAGTATAACAGTAGACAACATGAACTTCTGCAACAACAAATATTACAGCGCAGTATCTTTGTTTAGTAAATTCTCCGCCCATCATGTGAAATTGTGACGCAATGATGGATGTGTTTCAGTTATGATCTGTGTTAATGTTTCCACTATGCCCCTGTTAATAATTACGGTTGTGGGCGTTGTGCCAAAATGCTGACTGAAGTGGAAATCATGTGCTGTCAGGACATTTGACTGTGTAGTAACTTTGCACCACTGATTGTTTGTATGCTGTATGGAGTACATTAAGTGCCTAAAATAGCCCTGTAGTAGACTGTTTTGGGAGAATGATTACCTTGTGAATGTGCCTTGAGTGGGTTCAGAAACAATTAAACCCGGCGTTCAGGGCAGACTGATCCCCGAACATGTGTCTCACAGAGACTTGTACATATTATGTTTACCTCATAATTTGAAAACATGGCCTCATTTAATATTGACCCGTGACACTGTTCCATTTAATACTGTTCACAAAAATGTGCTGCATTTCTTGTGTGCTTGATTATCATGCCCTTTATGCGAAGTGCTGCTATCAGTGGCCCAAACTAAGGATTTCTACCCCATTAGAACCTATCATAGCTGGTACTGTGCAGCAGGAACCTGTTGACATAGCAGGGTGTGCTGTTTTACTGGATGCTGATGCATTAATGGGCACAGCCACAGTTTTTCTGCCCAGCCCTCTCAGTGGAAGGTATAATTATGGTGCACTGTGGGAAGTTGTGGGCCTCAGGGACTGAGGCTGGCACTCAGCCAGCCGGGTGGGTGGGTGTATGTTTGGAGTTAGGAGATAGTGAAGGTGTTAGGGTTTACTAAAACCTCACTTCTCTTAAGGGACCATCATCTCACAAGAGTTTGCTGTTGTGGGTAAAAAGAAGAAAAAAAACTTTTCCTTTCCAGATGACCTTTTTTTGTTGCTTGTGCTTATAATTGGAAGTGTGTGGCTGCTTTTCTTTTGTCTTGAATCAAGTCCTCACTTATATCCTGTGAATATTCAACAGTGTTTCCTGTCTTAAGTCACAGTTCTTGTATTCAACCCAGCCCATCCCTCCTGTCCCTCACTTCAGCCCCTCTCAGCATGCTGCATTCATTCATTCTGTGTGGGTGTGTGTGGTCTAGGTATTACTCATGTTGCAGCCCTAAATCTTTCAACGCAATTCATTAAAAATGTAAGGTGAAGACATGTTTCAAGGTTGGGCAAGTTGTATTTTTTTGGTTTACATTAAAGTAATTAAATAATACAAAATAGTTACGAACCAGTGGTGACATCAGCGGCTGGGTTTTATTTTAAAAAAGATTTATCATTTCTTTTTAAGTTTGTTGATTAGTTATTGCTATTACAGCATTATTTTGTTAGCAAGCCAGTGTCCTTTTTTATTTTGAATATGCTGAAATTGAAAAACACACTCTCAGGATAGAGTTAAGTGCCAGGTATAGTAATATGAATAATCTGTCATCGCTATAATACAGTACATAGACACTGTACATAAGTGATCTGTAGATGGAAGGAACAGATCATGTAAGATCAAAAGAGGATAATGGTAAAAAAAAGAAAACACGCTAAAAGCCAAAACCTGTTCAGAAAAGAGAAATGGTTCATTAGAAAAACTTTAATATCAGGACATGGCACATTAAGCTGTGTTTCCAGGACAAACAGTGCGACTGAAGCAGATGGAAAGTCACCACTTATCTGAATTAAATTGGAAGACTTTTCTGTCCCTCCTCTTCTTTCTCTGTCACATGGGCTCTTTCCCAGTGGGTAACAGGACACTGTAAGACCACATACTGGTCCACATTTATGATGAGCAAGCGGAACCAAAATAAATCTCAAGTTAATTGGGAATGTCAGGCTTGTAGGAATAACGACGTAGGGATTTGTAAGTTTCTTTTGGAACAAAAACCAAAGGAAGATTAAATGAAGACTGAATGTGTCCTCTTTCTGGTCCCTTCTATTTGAATGTAATTTGCCCCATCATGAATCAGAATAGTGTCGATTTCCTTCTGTTTTGTTCCTGTTGTCAGGTTTTCACAACTTTAATCTCTGTGTCATGTTGTGGATACGCACAGCATCGCCAGTCAGTCATTGTCGGTATGTGACATGTAATGTGAAGGGTGTGGCTGATCTTTTTCTGTACGAGCGTGTGAGTCAGACCCTTTGACACATTTTCGTCCATGTACTGTAAGTGCTTGCGAACACTTGGCTCTGGGGGGACCTTGAGTTGTCGGTGCGATCTGGAGCTGAACGCTCTGATCCCATCTGAAACCACAGGCCGATTTGGCACACTTCCATGTGCTTGTAACGAAACATTTGGCAAAAACAAGGGAGTTGTTCTTTAAGGATGAAAGCATAAATGTATTCACGCAAATCATGAAAGCACTGTTTTAAGACAATTAGGACTTCTGTTTTCTTTTAGTATTGGTGTCAGCTGGCTTTTAGGTGTGCAGAGTATCTTTCTCACAACTGGTTGGACCATTTCAGAGAACTCCTTGCAGTCTTGTGATTGTAGAGTTTGAGGTGTGTCACATCCTTGACATATTTTGGCAGTAGCTCCATCTCATAGTTTCATCTGGATTCTGCTACACAGGTGTGGAGTTTCTCTAATAGGAATGGAGGCATGTACCAGTGAAAGTGCATTTATTGCTTAGGCTCTTGTTATCTTTTGTCCCAATGTAAATGATGCCAAGTGATGACGGCGGGGGGATGTGAAATGGTGCGGGATTCCCTCCACAATGGGCTGAGGTTTTGGATGGTTCCCATTGTTCATTGAGTAATCTTACTCTTTGTTCCATTTGCAGATGCACTGTGTTATTGTTAAGAAGTACAGTATTTGCTAGAACAACATACAGTATAAACTGCTCCACCATGATGCCCACAACCATAAAGACTGTTTTTATTTTAGAAAACTTAGACTTTCTTAGTATGTCATAGGAGTGTTCAGTCAACATATAAATTGATGCAAAATAGGATTTTCCAATGAATTCCATGTGGTATCACGCTTGGTGGCTAACATCAGACAAATAGTCCATTGAGTGTTTACTACCTGGTAAGGGGCCCCTGCTATTAATGATTAGACCATAGCAACAGATTCCTGACATGTTTGCCTTCAGGGGGGGTTTCTGGTAGATTTACCCACACAACAGTGTTTTGTGTTGTTAAACATGAATAGCAGAGGACTTCCTAGATTTACGTGAAAAATTCCAAGTGTGTATAGATCTAATGGCTCATCTGTGAGTGACTGGTGGCAGAGCAAATAGTTCTGTACAACCTGCTCATCTGGTCTGGCTAAAAAGGAAGGGAGCTGTGTGAGAAAGAGGGAGAGTGTGTCGCAGCAGGTCAAAGCCTTGAAGGCGGTGAGATGAGTCAGTGATGTCACAGAAGGGGGGAGGTTATAGAGGCGTGGCCAGCTCAGCTGAAACTCTTGCAACACCTATCTGACTCCCTGAGAACAGACAAGAAAGTGTATTGTTCGAGTAGGCTTCAGTCCTGTGGGAAACTTTGTCAAAGGATTCAATACAAACCCAGAGAATCCAACAGGGATTTGATTTGTGGAAAAAACCTTTAGGGTAAGAACTTTTATTCTGTCCACCTATTTTATGTTCTCCTCAGTAGGTTTTATGTTTTATTTTCCAGTCTATTGTCATACCTGCTTTCTGTAATAGAGATACAGGCATCTGTCTGTGACTCACACTGTTGGAGAGGAAGATACTTCATGCGCTATAGTTTGTTTGCTGGGAATAAATCATGTGTATTACAAGGAAGTGGAGACATGTACTTTTAATATCTTTCACAGGGTACAATTTCTCTGTAATTTGTGTTAATATCAGCTAAAAAATATAATAACTTTCTATTGGCAGTGTATATTTTTCCCAGAATGAGAGCAGAGCAGGGTTGTTTTTGAGCAAGTGGCTCCAGATCTGTTAAATGAGAGTACTATCTGTGGAGCAGATGTTTCATCCTGACAGAGAAGCCGTGCGTCTGTTTTACTAGAAATGAGAAGCTGGTCTGCTGCCTGGCACGATCTCTCTCCCTGCAGTTGCAGCACTATTATAATTGCTTCTGTGTTCGCCTGAACTTACACCTGACTGGCTGGCCTGCTGAGTCCCATTCATGACTTCAGCTGTTATACTGTTTCTGCTAATGTCGACGGGGGAAAAAAACTGCTAAAAGACAGGTTTCTGTGGTTTTTGTTTTACTACCTGCTGGTCTGTTGTGTTGTCTTTGATGAGACTGGTCCCTCTCATATGGGAAGCTTTAAGCTCTTGTGAATAAAGTGCTACAGATGTGTATTTTACAGCCTTTTTATATCAAATGATTTCTCTGCTTACATACTCTAAATCAACATTTCAGTTAAGTCATGTGTCGACTTGCATTCTCAGCGGCGTGTAATTTGTCTTTACTCACCCCTCCCTTTTTCTCCCAAACTGTCTGTTTATCTCTGCAGTTGTTTCAGTGGAAGCAGTTGGAGAATTTGTATTTCCGTGAAAAGAAATTTGCAGTGGAAGTGAACGATCCGCACAGGTCAGAGAAAGCAAAACCTCTTCATGTATCTTATCTTTATCTGTTGTTGAAGTGTTCCCTTTTTAACTCCCTCTCTCTTGCTATTGATGCCTTTAACCTACAACTGACATGCTGTGAAGGGTATCTGTGACTTGTGGTCAATATAGAATAACATGTTAATGGCTCTAACCTGTTTGTTAAATGGGTGCTTCCTCCTGGTCAAGGACCACTTTATTATTCTAAGGTTGTTGTCAGACCTCTGCTCTTCTCACAGCTTTAATGTGGCACTTCCAGCCTCCACAGCTGCCATTGAATCACATAGTCTGTTTCAAAGCTTGATGTCACTGCATCTCTTCTCTTCATTACATTCACTGTACACACCCTTAATTGAATAAAGATTTAATTTGAATTATTTTCCAGTCTTTGCTGAATGCATTTTTAATCTTAATGAAAACCTGGTTTATGTACCATCAACGTTTTTTTTTCTGCCTGGCCATTAAAAAGATTTGCTGCAAGGATCAATGGAAGTGCTGAATGTCTATCTCGTTATCTTTCACAGAAGAACAGTGACTAAGCGAACTTTTGGACAGACTGGGCTGGTTATTCACACATGGTATGCCAGCCACTCGCTGATTAAAACCATCTGGGTGATGGCCATCAGTCAGCACCAGTTCTACCTGGACAGAAAGCAAAGTAAAGTAAGTCTCTGTTTTCTGCATTGATCACACTTCCTGCCAAATAAAAGCGAGTGAGTAACTGTCTCATGCTCCTCTGACACTGATGCGTGACCTTTGACAGTGTAAAGAGCTTGCCTTGTGTTGAGTGACCTACTTAAAGTGTGTGTGTGTGTGTGTGTGTAATAGAAACAGGAAAAAGGGCCAAGCTGGATGAGCAAATGACAGATGCTGATACATGCTGCGTGTATTGTGTTCTCCAGTTTGTCAGTTTGCCAGTTTACTGAAGAGCAGGGCAGTTTACTGTTGAACTTTGCGTACATATTTTATTCTGAAACATTAACCGGTGTTGCAGTAAAATAAGTAGCCTGCAGACGAAAATTAAAACATGCAGAGTATGAATTGTTTGAACATAGACAGAAATGTGGTTTGAAAGAATACTGTCCAAGTGCCACAGTCTAATGCAATAGTGACTCTTACTCATGTGATACATTACCTCATTCATGTCCCAAATGCTTGTGTAAATACAAATGGATATGGCCCACGGGTTTAATATCAGAGCCAAAAGTATTGTTGTAACCTACTGGAACAGGTAGAAGGAATTGGGTTAAAGGACTGCACATTAAGATGTTTAATTTCTTTGGTTTCATTATTTGATGTTCAAATAATGTGTCTGCATAGGCTACTCTCTGAGTTTATGATATTAGTGCACCCAAAACAGAAATACAATAACACTGTATAGTTAAGGATTTGTTTATTTGTCATAACCCACACCAACATCTTGCATGTTTTCCTAACATTGTGCAGCCCTATTGGGTAGTTAAAAACTGAAAGTGCAAAGAGCTTATAAATGCCTTGAGGGAAGGTTTCCACTTTCTTTTATGATATGGTAGTCAAAATGATATAGCCATAGCACTATCTGTTATTATTAATATTCCTGGTGTGGGACTTAATGGAAAAGAAGGCATGCATGTGTTTATGGCCGTGCCATTGAGAATAAAAAAGAAAAGCTTATGTATTCACAGCCCAGGTGCTTGTGCAAGTATTAAATTGTGTCCCTGTGCCCTGAAGACACTTGTGCTGGATGTGTTTGTGTTATATGATGCATATTTGCTGAGCATCAGAGCTATTACATAGTATAAGTGGGGTGTGCTGTGGATCTTGCAGTGGCGATAGATGAGCATGTATGGCTGTAGTCGAATTAGGTTATTCAGCCTCTGTCTTCCTCAAAGGCAGATGGTGTGTCATTGTTCATCTAGGAATAGAGCCCTGCTGATTGATGACAGAACTGTGCACTTGGAGAACTGAGTATGCTAATGGTCTGCCATTATCGCAATGCGCTACCATTAAAATTAAATACTTGAAATGAATCCTCCCTGCAACACTCTTCACCGTTCTCTTCTCCTGACCATTCTTTTTTATTCCCTGCAGTCAACGATGACCACAACCAGAAGTTCAGGAGACATCGCCATGGACCTCACAGTGATCTGCGCCCCACGGATCAGTAAACTCTCCAGCATCGAGAGCAAAGACCCTCTTATCATGGCCAGCAGTGGAAGCCTCATCTCAGCTGGTAAGCAGCGAGTTAATGGCTAACGGCTTCTGTTTTGCTTCAGCTTGATATATGATGATTTATGGCTATAATTTGCAATTAATCAGTTGAGTGTTTGTTTCAGGTTCTGCTGAATCAGAAGTCAACGAGGAGCAGAAGAAAGAAAAGATTGCCGAATTAAAAAAGAAAGAAAAAGACCTTCAGGACATACTGACACTGAAACTTAAGGAACTGAAAAAGATCTGCATGAGAGAAGCAGTGAGTGTCTCAATCAGTCTGATATTTTTGTATGTGATGTGTCCAAACTCTCAGCTGACTCGGTTGTTGTCGTCATTTGCAGGAGCTTACAGGCCGGTTACCTAAAGAGTATCCTCTGAACTCAGGAGAGAAGGCTCCCCAAGTTCGCCGTCGTGTTGGTACTGCCTTCAAGCTGGATGACCTTTTCCCCTATGATGAGGTGAGTGCAGCTGTGGTTGAATCAATAAAAAATTTTTATTGTGACAAATTTCTACCTCTTGTGATTTACTATAAAGGACGTTTAGCTGGAGATCATTCAGATGAGGCTGTTGTGCATGTTTTGAATTAAACCATTGTTCTGAATTGTAGCTGGTTGTGTAATGACTAAGAATGAGGATATGAATGAGAATGTGTGAGTTTTTAGATGTTTTAATAAATACTGACTTGGAACATGGATATGTTTGATCTCCACTGACAGCATGTGTTATATAATGGGGAATGTGCGTGTGTCTGTCTATAGGACCCACATCTGAGGAATCTGGAGAGCATGTTTGCCTTGCAGCACAAGATTGTGGAAGCAGCCACCAAGTTGGCCAGCGAGGATGACCTCTGCAAGACAGTGAGGAAGAAGAGGAGAAACAACTTTCTGGATGCAAAGAGGAAGCTGGAGGAAATTGAGAGGGAGATTAACGCCTACAGGATAAAGAAAGGAAAGAAGCCCACACAGAGAGCTTCAGTGATCTTAGCAGGTACTTACAACAATCACAAATGGCTACAAATTCATCACAAAGCACCAGTTTAAAAATGCTAAGAACTGTTCCTGTTTCCTGTTCTCAGATGATAACAACCCTTCAGACCTCAGCTCTCTATCTGACAGCCTCACCCTGGATGATGGTCAGTGTGAAAGCATAATAATGCCCAGTGTTTACACCCTCCAGTTCAAATCTATATTGTTATTCTGTATTACAGATTCATTTTACTCAAGTTATTGCTTTTATTTCCTAGATGATGAGTTTAGTTCCCAAAGGCAGCGGTCCACATCAGTGCAGTATTCTCCAAGACCGCACCATGCAGAAACTCTGGACATCCACTACAACAAAGACCGACGCACTTCTGCCAATGACCAACATTCAGACAGCAGGTATATAGCTGGCACTGGCAACACCATTGCATATTAATTCTTTTGATTTTCAGTGTGTGCCTGACGAGAGCCCCCTAAGTGTGGAGCTAGTACAGACCTGTAGATCAGACCCTGAGCTACATTCCTGCCAGTAACCTCCTCCCTCTTTCTTCTGCGTCTCCAACTAACTCCCTCTTATCAGCCCAAACACACTGGCTTTAAAAATAGATGTAGAAGAACGTGTCGCTGCCTGTGAAGGAGCAACAACAACTCCAAGTTGAGAGGAAAGAAAGGGGAAACCGGAAAAGTGGCTCTGGAAACATGGAAATGGCAGCCATTTCACAACTGTTTACAAAACGATACTAGCAATGTGGTGCCCTCAGCTGTAGGGACGTAAATTGTCTCTGTGATTACTGTTGCATGAAAAGAAATACCGATGAAGTATGAAATTACAGTCATTCAAATGTGTGTGATTACTAGAATGCAGCTCTCTAGCACATGCAACGTGTTTTGTTTTTTTCCTCATCAGTTTTTGATTACCTGAAAATATAGTTCTTATCTGTGCTCTAGATACAATTATGGACCAGTCCAGGAATCTCTCCACTACAGCCACCGTGATGCCTTATCAAGCCACAGTAGTCCTTTTAAACCTGCTTCCAGGCAGCCACGTGATGCCCGCAGCATGCCCCCCACCCCCCTCCTCACCCGCAATGCCTACAGCAGCAACCACCTCAGGTGAGGCCTCAGAGACGGACTGTGTACTTCATCTGTATTTTCTTTATTGTGACAGCGCGTGCGTGAAAACCCACTTGTTTTTCTGCTTGTAGATCGGACGATGCTCCACAACATTTCCGCCAGCGTAGTGGGAGTCTGGAGTCCCAGTCTCAGCCTCAGTCTCAGTTTGTGCCAGAGACCGGACCTCCCATGCCAACGTTTACCTTCACCACCGCCCGGCGCAGCAACAGCACTGAGGTCCTCGACGACGGCTCCTCCTACACAAGCCAGTCCAGTGTGGAATACAGTGTTCCTGGTAACCACACCCACAGACGCAGAGCTCGAGGTCGCCACAGAAAAGACCTGTATGCCAACACGGGCAGCATGCCCAACCTGGCTCAGCCTGACACCCGCTCCTACGCCTACCAGCCCCGCGCCCGACCCACCACAACGGCCTACTATGTCACAGGCTTTCCCAGATACGCAGACCCAGAGCCTTACTCCAATGGACACTACATGTATGATAACGAGCTTGAGGGACACTATAACGTCAATCCTTCCTATCCCCCCGCCCCTACAGATTACCACAGCCAAGACACGCACAGTCACTACGGTAACGACGAGATAGATGGTATGTTGCATAACCCTTACGCCACAATGCGGCCACCCAGGAACCGTCAGGTGCCCTGCAGCAGCGAGCATGTCACCAAGAACATCCAAAAGGCAATGGTGGCTGAACATTTGAAAGGCTGGTACCATCGCAATGCTGCACACAAACAAGCTGCGTACAACTACGACTACGACAGAGGCTCCCAGCAGAGCCTGGGATATCAGACCATGCCTGCACCCTACAGCCATAACAACAGAAACATCTACTCATCAGGTCAGACCCCTGCACCTTCCATAACACTAGCCTGGTTTCCATCAAAATGTATCCCTAACTTAAACAGGGAAACTTAAACAACAAGTTTTTTTTACATCCACTGTTCAGCAAATATTGGGAGTTAGTACACAGGGATAAACAATTGGTGTTGGCAAATATGGCAACACATTTTGTTACCTAAATAATAAGTGCAGAGCAAGATGCAAAACTAAGTGATCAAAAAGCATCTTCTTATCTATTCATTATTGTTGTAATATATGCTTTTTACACTTTACAAGTCGAGGAACATGTGGTTTCCTTATCAGTCCACATACAATCTCCTCTCGACTGCCGTTTCCGCTATTTTTCCAGTGCAGTGAAATGGGGAAGTGGGAGTGTCATTACTGTCACATGATTTTTACCCGGCATTCTTAATTCGCTGAATTGGTTTCTATTGCATTATTTACTTTTTATCAATGCACAGACTTTTCTAACTTTCTTGAGTGTAAAAATGTAAAAAAAAGGCTGTATTTCAAGATTGTTTTAACATGTTTCGTTTACATAATTTTTTGTTGGGGTTCTTTCTCCTGCAAATTGAAAAAGTACAGTAAGCACACTCATGGAAACCCAATTAATATGAGTTTCACCTTAAGCTTGGTCCATTACTAACCATTTTACCATTGTACCATTTTTTTCTTTCTAGTATCCTCAGTGTCCTCCACTGGCAATTGGCACGGCCACACAACTGGTGGTATGATGGAATATGACATGCCTATGCATGCACCGCCGACATACTCTTACAGTACAGCCCCATACAGCCACCCCACCCACAGCAGGTGAGAAAAAAAAGTTGGCCTCAACTCAGCGTCTTATCCAATAAGCCACTCCCTGATCCTCCTTATCCCCAGAGCTAAGCACTAGTTTTTAATTACCTGAATTGGTTATCCTGCAGACACAACACTTCTGTGGACTAATGTTTAACCAGTGCTACCCTTTCTTTAACGTCTCCTCTATGTTATGTATCTATTTAATGTTACAGCCTGGTTAAGCGGTAGTAGTATTTAATCTATGCAGCCAACAGTCACTTCCTCCTCAGATCTTAAGAATGGTTCTCTTCTCCTCCTTAACTCTACACTGGGCCCTGCTTTCTTATAGATATGGCGGCTCACAGCTTTTAAAGGCTTCCTGGCCCAGCCCTGATGGTCGGAGGCGCTGTGCCTTTTTTCCTGCTAGTTCTTCCTCCTCAGTTTCCTCCTCCACCTCCTCCTTTCCCTCCTCCTCCTCTTCCTCCCCCGCCTGTCGGGTCAGACAGGTGTCCTCCAGCCCTGCACAGCCACAATCCTCCAGAGGGCAAAGGCTCAGTAAGGTGTCCTTTGCTAAAGGTAGCTCATAGTAAGTAAACGGCGACAGCTAGAGCCTGAGCGTTTGCTTCCGTCAGTTCGTCCGCAGTGTGACTCAGAATCTGCTTGTCAATGTTTTGAAGTGATTTTTTTGCATTTTTGAAACGTTTTACTGATTGTCCATTGTCCTGTATGATATAGTAACTGCATGGCTTCTTTAAAAACATGCCTGCCCTGCTCTCTCTTCCGGCAAACATATTGCCATCCAGTGGTCACGTTTCTCTCTCTCTCTTTTTCCTCCTCTGATGTTTGGCATACAGAGGCTCCCTGCCCATGAGCTGCCATTCACTCCTGACCTTTGCCCCCTCTCATGTGCAGATGTTCCCCAGAGTTTGAGTGGCGGAGCTGTAATAGGATGGCCTGCCCTGTGAGGCCTTTAGAGAGGTGTGGTGCTGCCGCCTGTGCTACTGACCAGGAACATTAACCCTTTCCCCAATAATCAGAGTCAAAGCAGAGAAATATGGGTGAGAGAAGAGAATGTAAAACTACCCCACATGGTTATCATGGCGGTGATGGTTGTGGTGTGTCTTTTCATAAATATTGCAGGGACTGACAGAAACCATCTAATTTGAACCTTTTTTTTTATTTTTCCTGCTGCATTTTTTGGGGTCTTGGGTGTTTTGGTGACGGGAGAGCACTTGTGTGGCAGAGGGACAATGTGACCCCTGAACATTTTTGCAATATTGGAAGGCTGTGTGTGTTTATAATTTCTGTGTGCATTCGCTGTTTTGTTGGCTGAGAATGTTTGACACTGGGTTTGAAACTGAATTTGGAACATAAAATGTGGAGTAAGTGATTCTTGACGAAAGCAAAGCAAAACACATCCTTTCAGATGTTCTGCACCCCTAAATAAATTCACGGAATACATACCCTCACTGCTTGCGTTCCCTAATTGCAGGGATGTGCAGTTTAAATTATTAATACATAATAAAACCCATCCAATGTGACAGATTAAAACACAAGCAGAATATCATTTAAAAAATAAACTAGTTGTCCATCAGCTGTTTTTGCCCGCACCTTAGCTACAGTGTAGGGGGAGAGAAAGAATGAACGTGGAAAGCATCATATTCCATGAGACTCATCTGCTTTTAAAGTGTGAAAATAGACAGAAAAATCTTTGCTGCTGCAGCTGATTGTACAAGTACACATTCTCAGTGCCGTCAGCTAACACAAGTGATGCAACCTGTCCACAGTGACTGGCGTGGCAGCAAAAAAAACTGTCTTTATAAACAAATGATCATTATCTACAATTATTACTAAAAAGCAAGGCAAGGGGTGAAGGAACACCAAGATATAGTCCCAACAAGCAAACAAGTGCTTTTAGGTTTATGTGATTAAAAAACTTGCCACGTTGTTGAGACAGCAGGACATACAGCAAGGCCAAATTCTTATAATTGCAGCTCCAAAGCTAACGTCTAAAAAGGATGTTGTGAGCGTTTGCGATGATCTAAAGCCGCTACACCAGCTGCAGACTGTGCAACTCCCAACAAGTCTGCTACTACAGCTGACAGCACACTATTGGCAGAATTCAACAAACTAGAACGTAAGCCGCATGCCCTTGGGCGAGTCATTCAACAGTGCTGGACACACACACACAATAAGACAACTGCACCTGCTTGGTAACTAACAAGTGTTTTCACAGCTCCATCACTCTTTTTACTGGCTCCCTCTGTGTGCCTGTCAATCATGGTGTGGACTGGTCTGAGTGGATAAGTCCATCATTTATTATTTCACACTTCCATGCACAGTTAAGACGAGCCACGTTTGGCGTACGCCATTCAGTGTGACGACTGTCCTGTTCCCAGTATACAAGTGCTTGTTTCCGGTTTAGCCCATGGCTAGTTGTTAGCATGGCGAGCACCATTCTGATTCTTACTTTCAGTCCTTCCTGCCTTCAATTCTTTAAACTGACAGAGCATAAAATAGATCTAAATCGTCCGTCCAACAAATGTTACTACCTGGATTTCAGCATGCTGTTTGTCTTATTCTTTTGTGTACCACACAGGTGGTTGTCAGTCTTTATACATTATTACAGCAAGCAATAAGAGTTATAGTTACATCCAGAAGGAAGCAACTACTAGCCCCATGAACACACACACACACAGATGCACACGAGTCACACCTTATGAGTTATCACCAGCACTCATGAGTATAATAAAATTTCAGACTCACGAGTCAGCATTTTATTATCTCTTGTTGAACTGTAACTGCTGATAATTCAACCATCATGGTCTGAGAAGGATAGCATCCACCTTGTGTTGCATTCAATGCACTGTCGTAAACAGGAAAACCAGTGCAGAGTGCCTTTGTTTTACCTTCAGTCGACCCAGGCTGACTAAACAGGGTTAACATACTGAGCGGGAGCCAGTCCCAGCAGACACTGGACGAGAGGCAGGTTACGTTTCGCAAAAACCTTCTTGCACCACAGCACAGTGGTTAGCAGAGAAGTCCAGAGATGGATTTCTATCTCAGCCTCACTGTTCAGTCTGTGGGAGAGATTCACTGGTGTTCACACTTCCCTGTCCTGGTCAAAGAACGTTTTAGTTTTCCGCTTTTCTCTCCATCCTGACAATGTAATTATGTTGTGGAGGATATACACCACTGTTCTGCAACACTCGCCTTAACATTACTGCGGGTCTCTGGTGTGAAGGCGCTAATCAATACCATTCAAAACATCACACGGTCTGGTGGTGACTGAAGTGGAGATCACTCCTTCGCTTTGGCAGTATCCATTAGTATGTGCCAGATTTACCGTCTCTTGCTCCCTCCTCTCCTCTTCTTGCTGTTGTCCTGTGCAGAGGCACAAACACTGCCTGTTGGTGATTGGCTGGAATAGTGCTCTATATGACTCGGTCCAGGGTAACTTTAAACCTTTTTTTTTCCCCACACACACACACAGAACTGACAGCTATTATACCATTAGATGTTCACTGAATGGGATATAAGGTGTTATAGAATTAGAATCACTTACTCCAACTAACTTGGATTTATGTGTTTTTTTACATTCCTGATCTTAGTACAGGATTGGAAAATTACAACCCAGGGTGAATTCATTCTAAACCAATGGTTCATCAGTCATAAGCTACATTCAGTGTGTCAACTGTCTAATGTCCTTCAATCTTGTGTTTTTTACAGATCCTACATAGACGTCAGCAGCCAAATGCACACACCCATGGACCCAGAAGAACAGATTTACTGGCACGAAGACTCAAAACCAGGGACTATAGTCTAGTTGCCTTTCTTGTGTCATTGTGCTGTACGAATCTTTCACCTTGACATGTTGTCATCGTGCCTTAGACTGCACTTACCCTTTTCTCTGTGAACGGGATCCATCCAAAGAATGAAGGAACTTAACGTGGCTTATCATCATAAATGCAGCTGCCAAACTTACCCACATCCACGTGTTTGACTCATAACAAAACGTCTACGTCGGTGGATTTCGAGTGTTTGTGGTGAAGGTGCTTGTGCACTGAAACTATACCAGAACCTGCTGTGGGCTGTTTGGTATAACCAAAGGGACTTTGGACTAAACCCTGTAGAGATGCCAGCTTCACTAACCAAGGACCACGACCGTCTCTGTTAGAGGATCCTGAGCCGTTATGAACAAGGAGAATGACTCGCCCTTCTGATACTTACACACATGTACGAACACTGTTACCATGAAGGATCAGACGAGGATAAAAAAAAAAAAAAAAAAGACATTGTCAAAATGAAGGATTGAGCTCATTAAAAATGAGTCAAAAAAGAGAGATGGCTACTTCCTGAAACACTGTCCAGTCACCAGATCCACTTTTATCAAACAGCATTGCTTCAAACTGACGCAGTATTTCGTCCACCTCACTGTCGGAACATACAACAGAGCCAAATAATTCTACACTGTCACGCCATTTGAGTATTACTCGAAGTGACTGACAAGAATTATACTGCCACGTCTGATCAGTCGAAAGTCAAGTTTAGTTTTGTTTATTTTTATTTTGGATCCATGCTGGAAATCATGGACTGGTGCTCCCAATTTCTCTCAAGAGAATGAAGCTGTGTGTAAATGTCGGTATTGTAAATACACTGGTTCTCCCCCCACCCACCACCCTTTTTTAGAGCATTTTTTTTATGTATTTGAAAAGCATGTAATATATAGTAAACAACTGTTGTTAAGCTGGTTCTTAGTCATTTGTATAATTGAATTTGTTTGAATTAAAAAGAAAAATCAGCATTTGAACACTTTGCGTGGTAAAAGTGTTTTATTAAAGGTGCCAAACGAAAAACTGAGCACCAGCATGTCGGACGAGAACATGGCGCGGTTATCTGCGTAAAACAGACCATGAACATAGATGAAGGAGTCCGGGAGAAGAAGACCTCTATTTGGAACTTTACTTTGGCTGTGTTCAAGCAGAAATCTTAATTACCGATGAGACGTCTTGTACGGGACTTTTCGTACTTGGAAACTTCAGAAATCTTGGAACGCAGCACATTTGTATACAGCAGTTCCAACGGGGGCTCAAATGCAACAGGAAGACCAGCTGACAAAACAGAGGCCCAGTAACGGAGTGGGTGTGGTCTTCTGCTTCCATAGTCCATCTGCCGCAACGTGTTGTAATCAAAAATACCATTTCAAAATAATCTGGTCATTCCCATCTATGCTCTGGAAACCCCTGGATGAGAATCTAATTTATGTTTATCAGCGGTTTCTGAAATCCGTAGACATGTACGTCTGGCAGCAACAACCACGCGTATGTTTGCGTTAATACGGCATACCTATTAAAATTAAGGAGAACATCACATTGTCTCTCAGGATTCAGTCAGAAGAAAACAATGTCATCCGTCTCAGTGCAGGAAAATGCACAATTTAACTCAAAATGTGAATGTCTCTTCCATCCATGAAATAGGATTTGCAGTAACCCCACTCGGAAACGGCAACATATAGTTCAGTCATGTTCATACTCTGAAGAAAAGGACGGTGGTCCTGGATAACTGCATTCTCATATAAATGGTTTAGAATCTGCTCGGCTGTAGCATGGAGAGATAACCGCGTCCCAGCTCGCCTTATTTTGAGCCCGTAAGATTGAATGCAGAGCTGCGATCAGTCACAATAACTAATTATGAATAAACGACCTATTATTCAAAATTGCTCTCCTGCTGCAGAGATCCGTCACTCTTATTTTCTCAACAGCTTGCTGTGCAGCGAGGCTGTTTTTTTTTTGTTTTTTTTCTGTGTGTCTCTTTAAGCCATAAACCGACCAAACCAGTCTTTAAAAGCTGTCACACCCTCTGTGAGCTAAAACCACCTTTTCTGTCTTCCCTGGGAATGACAAGCCAGTGTTTATGGCACCGAACCCTCCCTCGAGGCATCCACGCAACACAAGTCTGCTGTAGACATGTAGTGAGCCTCCACCCTCCTATAGATAACACGAGAACCCTTGGTCTCGTTTCCCTCCCCTTCCTTCCACACATTTTCTGCCTCTGCTCATGTATCCTGGCCATTCGTCACCTCTTCAGAAGGGCCACAGTTGAGCAGCCTCTCTTTTCTTGCAGTGCCTCTCTTGTGTTGCGCTCCTTGAGAGAGCTCGAGGGAGGTCTCGGATACTCCCAGCTCCTTGTTTTTTAACAGAGGCAGTAAGAGGGGGCTGGAGTGTTTTTGCATCCAGCTGTCGCCCTCTGTCTCTGTTTCCTCTGCTGCCTCACACCAGCTGCAGCCACACGTCAGGAAGAGGCTGTTCCAGCCGACACTCCACTACATAAACAATGAGCTCCTATGTGTTTTCCTCTGGTTTAACACACTCCTAATGTGGAGGTGTTGGGTTTCAAACTTCATAGTTCTGGCACTGATCAATGTCTGGAAGGGCTGATTGAAACCTGGCATTAAATTAATTGTTAGAGGAGTTTTTTTTTCAGATAATGATTTTATCAGATTGTTTCACCAATCAGTGTTTGCCCGTATAATATGAAAGGGTATAAATGTCAGGAGTGTGACAAGTGTCACTCATTGCAATGAATTTAAGAGATTATCATGTTGTTTTTCTGGATAATACAGCTGCAACTTTAATGATGTGGCTGACGATGTGCAGCTGTTTTCTCTTTGCACTTAATCCCCTTAATGGACATTGCACTAACTGTAGAACAAGAAAGCCTAAAGCCTAAGTCATATAAATAATTGTTTTATTTGACCCATGTCAGGGGTGAGTGTAGTTTATGTTGTCCTCTAACTGGAATGTTTGATTCCAGGCTTCTATAGCCTGCATGTCCTTGGGCAACACACCGCATCCTGAATTACTTGTGGTGTTTGTGCCCCCAGTGTGAAGCTTAAATGTCTTTACATTACACTAGCGGCCCTCAACATACTGTATTTATCTCTTGTCACGTACCCATAGAATGTTCTTGAGTCGCAGACACTGTCATTGTTTGTCGCACAATGTGATTGTTGGTCAACATCTCCATTTTGATCTTAAACTGTTGGAAGACATCTTCTCTTGTTGCTTTCTTGATTGTTTCAACAGATGCACAGAGCACTCTCACTTCTTTCACTGGCTGGCTGGAGATGTGAGGGAGCATGAATTTAAAACATTTTGCCGAGTGACAATTATCGAAAGTGTCGAGTGTCGGAGGGAAAAGCGAGACTTAAGATATCAAGTCTGCAGTATCCGACGAAACCCAACCTCTGAGCAGGTACAAAAGGTGTCACATGTAAACAACTGAACCCAGCTCAGCCGAGCGGGGATTATGAATTAATGATTATGATCTGACAAGTTATGAAGGGTGAGTAGTTGGATTAGCTGAGTGGTCACATGCACTTGTTCATCGGCTAATATGGATGACCTCCCATAGAGGAAGGCAGAGAGGAGAGTTGGAGAGGTCGAAGCTCACATGACACTGAAGCAGACTGCAAAGGTCGCGGCGGGTCATCATTAACGTGTCACATGATCAACTGCAGCGTGGGTCCAGGGAGACGGATCTGTTGAGTGACAGTCTGTCTGAGTTATGAGGCGAGCTAACCAGCTTAGCCAGCCAAAAGCTAAAGCCTTTGAAGCAGAGGAGGATGGGTGGAGATTGGAAGGGTCAACCTGAAGGCAACAAGCTCTCAAGATGTGCCCCAACAACAGCTTTAAAGCTGCAGTGGGCTTAACTTTTGGTCGTCTTTGTTGTAGTTGATGTTATTAATCAGCCTGTTGTTGGTCTTTGTGAACAGAGACAATGTAACATTGCTCTGTATTTCATCTGAAAAAGATTTGTGTGAATACAGCAGAAGCACGAGGGAGGGCAGGGACAGGAAGTGTTTATGCCGTCAAACTGCTGAGCGACCAGAGTTCATTTCTTTGTGTTTTTAGTCTTATCGTTTGTGGCCGTGTTGCTTTACTAGCACAATATTGCTGTTGCCTCCATCTTTTCTTCTTTTTTTTTTAAGGTAATACAAATCACTTCCTGTGTGCAGCTTAGGAAATGTCATTGAGTGTCATGAGACCTAAACATTGCTATACTGAGAAATCGAGAGTCGTGTGGAACTTATTAGCCTACCCGGCATTGTGTGAGCTCAACGGTTTGGGTGGAACTGACCTTTGTTTATACTTAAAAACTGACGCACTACTGCTTTAAATTTAGACAGACAGACAGACGACTTTATAAATCCCTTTGGGAGGTTCCCTCGGGGAAATTAACAATTTATTTGTAACATATAAATAACAGTTTATATGATGCAAACATTTTCTGCATCCCACGCCTTTGTTTTGTGGAAACTAAACAGTAGGGACGTGTTGCAAAGCGTGCACAAGGAGACCAGTGTTGTTATTTAGCAGCTCGGGCTCAAACAGTACACAGATTTGTTTATGTCGCAACGTATGTTGCCTCACTGAAGACTACTTTAATACAGAGAGAGAGCAAGTGTCGCTGATTCATGGATTAACACCATGGAAGGATACATTTAGTCTCTGCAGCACCTGGAGGGAGGAAGCACAGAGGACACACACCTGTTGAGCGTGCGGCCGGCAGCACACGTGTGTGTGTGTGTAGTTTCCTTACAGCAGCTGCAGTAGCAAGAACAAGGGCCTCCTCTGTGTCCTCGGAGACATGATTTTACTTGAGTTCGTAGCCACCGGTGCTTGTGTTCACTCACCAAGTTGCACAATATGGATGAAGATGAGGCACCTCAGTCGTGAACATAAATCACTACTGTAGCACAAGGGTGGTAAAGCCTTGCAGCTCGACTCGAAGGTAAACTGGAGAGCCACCGGAATACGGTTACACTTGTGTGTGCAGAGGTCACGAGTGTGGTAGTTTCGAAAAATGTCACGCATTCCTGAAAGAGGAAATACACTCCGTCAAATGCTTAAGACAGGATTTTAGTCATTCTGAAAGCAAAAGGGGGGAAAGTTCAATTATTTATTTATGTGTGTGTTGTGTCATAGTCAGTTTGAACCAGTGTGAGACACACTGGGACATTTGCTTAGAGAAATCTATGCCTGCTTTAGTCTATGATTTTATTTTCTCACCATTTTAACAGAGAAAAATGTTTACAAAAATAGTTTGTACATCACT